>NW_027495490.1:0-231629 GCF_021521415.1 Bidens hawaiensis
GGTGAGTTCTAGCCCCTTTATCTGTTATGTTTTCGGGACTGTGTGCATAATCCTATGTGGTAGATAATACACTTACTTGATCTGTAACATCCAACTTTTGTTAAATAGTAAATAACAGAAAGTTTTGTTATTAACTGGGTGTCGTTAAATTAGTCGTATGTTAAGTGGTTGAATAAGAATTGGAATTGTGAGTGGGTTGTGGGGGCCATATCCCCTATATATATAATCCAACCAATCCTTCCTTTCACCACTTTCTTTCCTTTCATCACACACACCCACTCAAGAACACACACTTTCTCTCTACATTCCGGATCTAAATCCGAGTAAAAAAAAGGAAGAATCTCGTGTGTGAACACCGTTTGAACAACAAGAATCACGTCCAGATCATCGAGTCGTCTCGGATCCGAACCGAACCCGAAGCATAAGGTAGGATTCAGTTTAAATGGTTAAGTTTTTAGTCGGTTTCAACATGCAAACTGATTGGATGATAGATCGGACTGTGAAACTTAAGAAAAACATAAACTTGGGGAGTTATAACCTCATGGGTATGTTATAGGATAAAAAGGTGATGTTTGGTCTATGAGAAATACGGGTTCAGGATCAGGTGCATGGGGTCAGAATGTGCCGAAAGTTGAGAAAGAGTAAAATCAGGTCCTAAGGAAGAGTCACGGAGTAAAATAGCTTTAAAATGGAAAAAAGGATGTAAAAAAATGGGTTTTTCGCATGATAAGCGAAACTCCCATGAGAAGAGAAATTCCATGAGAAGTGAAATTTCCAAGAGAAGAGAAATTACATGAGAAGAGAAATTCCATGAGAAGAGAAATTCCCATGAGAAGCGAAATTCCATGAGAAGCGAAATTCCATGAGAAGAGAAAATTCCCATGAGAAGAGAAATTCCCATGAGAAGCAAAATTCTTCCATGCGAAATTCCATGACCCCCGTTAGTTGAGGGTTTCATTAGCATAGATATAAGAGATACTAGTAATAGATAATTGACACGCGTAATGTATTATACAATTAGCCGTGCACAACTAAGGAAGGGCATTATCATTAACGGTGAGAGAAACCGACTCCATGTGAGTTCTAGCCCCTTTATCTGTTATGTTTTCGGGGCTGTGTGCATACTCCTATGTGGTAGATAATACACTTACTTGATTGGTGAGTGTATGATACGTGTATGATTGTGTATTGAATGTATTGTTACATAATGATTGTATGAACGATTATGTATATATATTTATAACTAGAAGATATATAAAGTATGCACGTATGATAAAGGTAAGGTTATTCGAGACAGAAGGGACCGGACCCTTATAATATCTGTGATGTTAGGGACCAGACCCTTATAATATATGTGATGTTAGGGACCAGACCCTTATAATATCTGTGATGTTTAAGATATAATAGCTTATGGTATACCATAGGGTTTTATGAAAGAAAGTATGTAAGAACGTATGCATGTATGTAAAGTATGTATGAAAGAAGAAATAACAGGTAAGGTATGAATACGTATCTTCGGACACATATGAGTAAGGATATGAATTTAATGTATGTTAATTGATTAACTAGAGCTCACTCAGCGTAGCTGAGTTTTAGTATGCACGCAGGCAAATAGGTTGAGGCAGTTGGCTTGAGGAGGGGGACACATGGCTGTGAACGGAAGAGACTGGCATCTATGAAGAAGTATCATGACTGTTTTAATTAATGTTTATGGAAAGACAATTTGTATGTTAAAACAAAAATGAACGTTTTGTAATGTGATGTTTGAAGTTTTAAGTTATTCCGCCAAAATTTTAATTAACTCTGATTTTAGAATTGTGTTTATGAGCAAATCCAACACCAAAGTAGGGTTACCGGGAACGGGGCCTTACAGGATCTATACGCGACGTATTGCTTTTATGAATTATTGGAGCCCGGCTCCCCTCCCTTCCCCTCCTTTCCTTTTTTTTTTATTATATATACATGCAACCAGGATTCATTCGACATTCAACCAATAAACATTATAACATTTGTTTGTAATATATATACCCACAATGTCTTGGTTTAACCATTTATTTCCGGAGGAGGAGCCGGGTTACGCCGCTAACGATCAGCCTGGCACGTCGTGGTTACTCGGCTTGAACCAGGTTTCGTTATATATTTATTTAGTACGAAGTTGGTACTTTTCTTTTGCTAACACTTGCCACATTACGTTTTGTTAGGAGTACGTCGAGTATGATACCCAGCCCTAACAACCTTATGGTCATGCTACCTCGTCGGGGTTACCAAATTTGAACGAGGTTTCGCTATTTGTATTTATTTAATATGAAGTTGTTGGTTGCCTTATTGACAAAAGCATGCTACATTACGTTTTGTTAGGAGTATGTCGGGTATGATACCCAGTCCCAACAACCTTATGGTCAGCCCGAACAATTTTATGGTAACACTGGCTCGCCAGGCTTCCCAAATTTGAACAAGGTTTCCCGTACTATTACCCTTATTGTTATTTTTTTTACTAGAGTATTACTTGTGTTATTGTTAAAATGTGATTGTTATTATAATATTATTACTATTATTATTATTATACATTGTAGGAGTATTTTGTGTCGGACTATGTTGATCAACTAGCTAGTGTTTACGGTACTCAGCCGTCATACCCGTCACCTATCGCCGGGTCGGATTATGGAGGCCAGGCTTCCTCATCGTACCGGCCACCAGTATCAAGTGTTCCGTTTTACAGAACCCAGTATTCATCGTACCACGGGTGAAACGATCATGCTGGGGCAAACCTAAATGACGATGATGAGGATGCCGTGGTACACCCAAATAACGAAGATGAGTACGACGTTGACTACATACGCGTGATGGTTTCGTATAAAACAGATGCTGTAAGTTAATATTATTTATTTGTAACTTATTTGATAAACGGCTTAATAAATAGCATAAAACTGTTTCAGGTTTTTGATAGCCGCGAAGAGTTGGAGAAATGGGTCAAAATTAGAGGACGGGAGCATAGATTTGTTGCTGTGGTCCAGCGGTCAAAGAAAAACAGTGTGGACCTTGCATGCAATCGTGGAGGCGAACCCAAAATAAGGGCGACGGTGAGACGTACCGGCAGCATTAAAAAATGTTGTCCGTTTAAGATCCTGGGCAGGTACGACTTAAGGGGTGCATGTTGGAGGGTTCAAGTGGTAAACGAGAGTCACAACCACGATCCCGTTGAATTCGAGGAGGGGTGTGCGGCGTTTAGAAAAATGAACAGCGAGCAGCTGGATATGGTTGAGAGTTTACATAGGACCGGCTTGAAGCCGCTTCAAATCGAAGCAGCCCTACGCGAAAAGTTTCCCGGTCTGCAACCTGCAATAAAGGACATATACAACCACACCGCCAAGATTAGGAGGGATGCGTTACTTGGCGATACCCCTATGAAGGTAGTTAAAAAACCTTGTAGTTCTAATGTGTACTTGTCCTGCTTGTAGTGTTTACTAAAGTTTTATTTCATCCAATGCAGGCGCTGGAAAACTTTCTCGCAGGCAACGGTTTCACGTTATATACCCGGGAGAATGAAACCGACGACAGGACGGAGGAAATTTTCTTCTGTCATAATAAGTCGCATAAGATGTGGCGTGCGTTCTCCGAGGTGTTGATGATTGACACGACGTACAACACCAACATGTACGACTGGCCGTTAGTTCAGTTCATCGGTGTGACGTCGACGTCACAGTTGTTTTGTATCGCCACCGCGTTTGTTATCAGGGAACGGCAGAGGAACTTCACCTGGGATCTGGAGAAACTTAAACAAATGCTCGATGACTACATGGAGCCACGTGTGATCCTGACTGACGCGGACCAGGCCCTTATGAATGCCTGCGATGCGGTCTTCCCAAATGCCACCAAAAATTTATGCAGGTGGTACATATCCGAGAATATAAGGAGAAAATTTAAGGGCCTATATAAGACAGATATGGGGAGGACTTCGCGTACTGGTGGAAGGTCCTATATCAGTCTCCGACGATACGGGAGTACGACAACCGTCGCATCAACATGGAACGTCATTTGATACAGGACGATAGAGCAGGTGAGTCCTTCGTATCAGTTGACCGTTTTTATTAGCCTAAACATACGTCTTAATAACGTTTCCCTTTATTTTTTAGAGGTCTGGCAATACATTCGCCACAGCTGGCTGGATCCATACAAACACAAGTTTGTAGCCTGCTGGATCGACGAACGCCGAAACTACGGCGAAACGACGAACCGAGTTGAGAGCCTGCACTCAAATCTGAAAAGGTACCTCAATGGAAGCAACAACTCGCTCGACATAATTGCCAGGCAAGTCCTTAAAATGGTCCACTCGCAGATGAAAGCAATCGGTGAATCTTTTCAAGACTCCCGTTCCAAGGTTATGGAAGGACATCGACAGCACGTCTGGTTGAAGAAGCTATAAAAAACCCCGGGGCCCAGCCAAAAACCCCACACCCCATCATCGTTGTCCTAGTCAGCGTCGCGGTTTTATGTTCCTCGGGGGCGACATAAGACACCGAAGCCTACGGGAGCTCACCACGGGTTTCCTTTGATGGTTTCGCCAGCGCAAGTAACGGTGATACAAATGTTTAAGAGCCTCATTCCAAGCTGGGCACAGCCGTTCGTCTCAGACATAAAAAACGTACGCCCAGACGGTAAATGCGGTTTCCGAGCAATCTCCGTGGGTTTGGGGAGGCATGAGAAATACCGGGTGGATGTTAGGCGGGCAATGCTGATCGAGCTGGAAACGAACGAAGGGTGGTGGAGGGCGATGTTCAGGAAAGATGATGACAAAATTTATGACCGGCTTCGTTCCAGTCTTCCAAACTACACCACGGTCAAGCCAGCGCCGCCGAGGAATTGGTTCAGCGTACCCGCTCATGGGCACTTGGCCGCTCAAACATACGGGTGTGTGTTAGTCAACCTACACAACAATCAGACCGAATGTTACTTCCCGCTCAGATCGGTCCTGACTCGAATCCGGATCCAGTGGTTATAGGCATCGCTAACTATGGAAGTGATCACTAGATATATATCAAACTGGTAGGGGATTTCCCAATGCCTACGCCACACCGTAGTTGGGTAAGAAACGCCGTACCAGTGGCTCTCGAATGGAAAACACGTTTCGGACAGCGTTTGAAGGAGTACGAAGAGATACGCCAGGGTTGGCAAAGGGAACCCTCTAACGTAGATCTAGACAGCTCATATGGATAATAATAAATAAAGATAATAATAACTAATAATAATAATAATAATATCAAGTGTAGGGTTTCGTGCTCATCAATAATATTATAGCCAAACTAATCTTTACTAGTCATTCCTAACTTAGCAATGTAAATAAAGAAAACATGAACATTCAAAGTTTACAAACAAACATCTAGAACATAGTTTTCCAACATGAATGCCTAAACATTTGTAGGACTAACAAGGTATGCAATTCTAACAATCATGAACACCATTAATATCAACTCATAACTTCAACATTTCCTTGAAAGAAAACCAAATTACCATAACCATACATAGATAAAAATCACAATAGTAAAAGCTTCAACAATGTGTAGATAGTAAAAGTTTTTAGCCCATAAGGCTTAATACTACTACAATCAATCTAGAAATAAGCTTACAAAACATGCTCTTAAACATAGAAATGCAAACCAAAATCAAGCAAGGATTGAATGATGGAATGATGAATCTTATGTTGGTGGAAGCCTCTAAAAATCCCCTAAAAATGCTATACTTGGTTGAGAGAAAATCCCCAAGACTCCACACCAAAATGAAGAATATTGAAATGCTTTTAAGCTATCTTAATGTCTGGCACAGTCGTGCCAAATTTTGCACGGTCGTGCCAAGTTATGGAAAGTCAATGCCTTGCTTTATTCCGATCAAAATTGCAGATTTCTCTGTTCTGGCACGGTCATGCCAAAAAGTAGCACAATCGTATGGCTCGGCACTGGCATGCACTGTCGTGCGGCTCGGATGGCATGGTCATGCCAAAAGTGGCATGGTCGTGCAAGGTAAAAAATGGTCTGCACTATCTTTCACTGGCATGCAAACTGGGTTGGCATGATCATGCCAAAATCCGCATGGTCATGCAAGGTTGGCAGATTTGTGGGATTTGTCCTGGAAACGCCTTCTTTTCGTCATATCTTCATCGGGCGGGCGCCCGGACCTGCAAATTCACAAATAACTTAAATAAGAACCATATACAATGAATTTTCATGGAGTTCAACCAAAATATTAGGATAATTCGATGCAATAAGATGTACACTTTGTGTTACATCAATCATAATCTTAACTTATTCTCGTTCATCATGAGTCATTTCAAATGTCTGCTTCAAGGAATCCATTTCTTTCAACCTCCAAGATTTTTCTTTTATAAATAAAAGATGTTTTAGAAATTACACGGTTTTATTTATCAAACTCGAACATTCATTTTTAGAAGTGTTTCATACATTGATTATCTTTTGGATTTGTATTTAAAGTTGTAAAAATGTTTGCTTTCTTTCAAAGTGATGGCTTTCAATGTTTTATAACCCACATGAGGGGGCGGATTATGCGGAACAATCTGACGATAAGAGTAATTATGGTCCGGAACATAATTATCCAAGTCCACGCATGGAAATCATAATACGTACGATTGTGTGTCATAGTCTAGAACCAAAAGTAGTTTGAGTAACGGTACAAATGTTAAGATGGTAAGGACATGGTGGATACGCCGCTGGTATATCCTATATATAAGTGCCCTTATCGGATTGTCATTTGGGGCATGGATTCGATTATTAGAAGCTCTATATTATGATACTTTCCTTAAAAGTTTAATTATTTTCAAAACGATTATTTTTAGTTTTCCTTAATTTCGGGACGAAATTCCCTAAAGTATGAGAGACGGTAACATCTCGGATTTTTCAAACTCGTATTCGTTTACGTTTAACCCAATTCGAGAACATTATTCGGATCCTTATTATTTATTTAAATTAAACGATTATAAGTATTTAATATTTGTATTTTCATTTTATACCCCTTATACTTTTCATATGGTTCATTCATTTATTTAACTCTAAAATGTTCATTATTTAACCACTTTACAAAGTACAAAGACTAGTATTGCCAAAAACCAAAAGTTCCTCCCCTAGGGGCTGGGGCACCATGCAACGGCAGCCACACCTACTGGCTGCGCGCCGCCATGGCTATGCTGTGCAGATCCTTTTGCTTGTTATACTTCCTAGTTCATTTCTACCATATAAATCGTTTATTTTTGGACTAAATTGAATAAATTAAGCCCCAAGAAAATTAATATAGCCTAAGTACATGTCCATGTTCATTACCCCTTGCCCAAGAACGAATTTTACTGATTATTATATTGATTTGATCATTAAAAGCATATTCGGTTTCTTAAACGAGTGAATTAACCATATTTGGTTCATTATTGTGTTTCCTATATAAACAAGACATATTTTCCTCTGCCACAATTCCCTAAACCCTAATTATATCATCTTCAGCCATCACTCATCTCTGCCCATCATAATCTTCTTCGGTTTTGCCATTATACTCAAATAAACAAGCTTAGGAGGTTGACTTTGCTATTGTTTTGACCTTTAACTTCATCTTTCGATTAATCTATACACTTTCCGGGTAAGTTGTGAATGTAAAATCATTCATACATATTCCCTAGTCAATAACGTTCAATCAATTTTCGATATTGAAGGGTGTTGACTGGTCAATTCGTTTAAACCCCGTTAAAGGGCAAAATAGTCAACAAGTTTCACTACTCGTTTTCTCATGCTTCTGGTCAGAACTGACGTTCGGTCCAGAAGACTTTTATTCTCGTAAAAAAATTTTAAGGCTACTAATCAAAACCCGACTTCCGACTAGCTGTTTGGATTCTGGTCAGTACCGACTCGCTTAAATGTTTCATTAACATAACCGGAGTTCTGAACATCCATTTGGAATGATTCCAGTGGAAATGAGTTCGTTTTTACTCATATTTTCTTATCTCAAAGTTTCAGGTTCATTTGGTATCACACCCCAACCTACGGCGGAATAAGCCGGGGCGCGACATAATTGTATCATAGCTCAAAAGACACTAAGTAAATACACGTGTCAATATCTAAATTATTTATTTCATATAATCCAAACACGCAAAGCATAAACATTGGTTGAAAAGAAATTACAATTAAAAATAATAGAAATCAAGTTCATCATTATTCATCATGCATCCTAAGGTCCAACTACTCTTTAATCCCTTGATTCTTCATCCAATATAGCTACATGCGCCATGCGGAAAAATACATAGTTTGTCAACATAAAGTTGAGCAAGTAATCACGGTTTTTGAATACATATAATATAAAAATGACAATTCCTTGCGATAATATGAAATACTACAACTAGCATAACAATATTATAAAAGTTGTCTTTTCACTCGAGTCCCATGGATAACGAGCTACTCCGACGGCGTATGATCATACTAATGAGGATTAGGATGAGGATGAGATACCAACCACCCAAACATAAAATAAACACATACTCACATTTGCACGTATAACTAATTGAGCAATATCATATAACGCAAGCAGTGGAATTGTACTGAAAAATGATTTAACGCATAACGCCCCAAAATATAAAACGGTAAAAAGGGGGTGTGAATTACTTACTTTAACCGGTGGATTAAAGAGGATGAGATAATGATAAAAGTTAGGATGGAAATGGTCAAGCCCTTCGAGATACGCCAATGACAAGAGATCCTAATTATTAACGATGAAATTCATCAATTATAAATGAAATAATTATAAACGAGACTTGAGGTGGGTTTTAGTCTTCGATCGGGTTAAGTAAAAGTTTGATTAGTTTAATTATCAATATTATTATAATTATTATATTTGTTAATGTTGTTGTTGTTGTTGTTGTTATTATTATTATTTATGATTGATAAGTAAAATAAGTAACCATGATATTTATCTACAGATATTTATTTATAAATAACCATTATTAATACGTAATCAATATTAATTAATTAATTAATCATTATAACATCTATATATATATAATAAAAAGGTTAATATATATTTTATTATTATAATTTGAATGATATTTGCAGTTTGGCCCATGGTCTTTAGGGTTGGGTACACAAAAGGTTAATACAATAGTTAGGGGTTGTTCTTGTATATTCTTGATAGTTAAAATCAAATAAATATTTAAATCAACGAAATCTTTTATTAATATTTTTAACCGACTACGAAACGGGTCGGGTACAAAACATGAAACGAAAAAAACCGAAATGTTACAGCATTCTCTACTTTTGGAAATTTCGTCCCGAAATTAGAGATTAAGCCGTAATGAAGAGGTGCGGGTACTTGGCTTCCATTTGGTCTTCCCGTTCCCAAGTGAACTCGGGACCACGTTTGGATTCCCAACTAACTTTGACAAGCGGAATGCGGCTACGCTTTGTTTCTTTCTCCATACGATCCATGATTTCAACGGGTTTCTCGATCGCGCGCATAGATTCATCAACTTGTACTTTGTCGAGGGGTATGTGGAGATTCCCCTCGGCTAAGCACTTCTTAAAATTGGAAACATAAAAAGTCGGAAGAACATTGGAGAGCTCTTCGGGAAGATCGAGACGATACGCAACTCTACCAACTCTTTCAACAATTTCAAACGACCCAACGAAACGAGGAGATAACTTGTTTCTTTTACCAAATCGAACTACTCCCTTCCAAGCAGATACTTTGAGGAGAACACGATCACCAACATTGAACTCGAGCGGTTTACGGCGCTTATCGGCGTAGCTCTTTTGACGGCTACGAGCGGCAAGAAGATTTTGACGAATATGAGCAATCCGGTCGGAAGTTTCTTAAAAAAGCTCAGGACTGGTGATTTGCGATTCACCAATCTCGCTTCAACAAATCGGGGAGCGACATTTTCGACCATAGAGAGCTTCAAAGGGTGTCATGCCAATACTAGTGTGGAAACTATTATTATAGGAAAACTCAACAAGTGATAAGTGAGTATCCCAATTTCCACCAAAATCTAGCACACAAGAGCGGAGCATATCTTCGAGAGTTTGGATCGTTCGCTCGGATTGACCATCGGTTTGCGGGTGATAAGCGGTGCTTAAATCAATACGGGTGCCCAAGGCGGTTTGCAACGAATTCCAAAAATGAGAGGTAAACCGACCATCACGATCGGAGATAATGGTCAACGGTGTTCCATGGCGACAAATGATATTCTTGACATAGAGTTGTGCTAGTTAACTCACGGAGAACTTTTCTCGAATGGTTATGAAATGAGCCGACTTGGTCAACCAATCAATAATTACCCAAATACTATCATTGCGGCTTTGAGTAGTGGGGAGTTTGGTGACAAAATCCATAGCTATGTCCTCCCATTTCCAAACAGAGATCTGCGGTTGCTCGAGCAAACCAAACGGCTTTTGATGCTCGGCCTTGACCTTAGAACAAGTGAGGCATTTAGATACATATACCGCGATATCTTTCTTCATTCCAGCCACCAAAACATGGGACGAAGATCGGCATACATCTTATCCGCACCGGGATGAATCGAGTATCGTGACTTATGAGCTTCATAAAGGATAAACGTGCGAATACCGTCACGATCGGGAACCCATAAACGGTTCAAATAATAAAGCAAACCGTTGCGTTTGGTTTCAAGTTGGAGTTCGGCGCCACGCGACATCTCGTCGTATAAACTTCCTTCGGTGACAGAGACGTGTTGAGCGTCGAAGATGCAGTATTGAAGGTCGGATTGCATGGTGACACAATTGAGCAAGACGGATTTAATGTGACTCTTACGACTAAGAGCATCGGCCACGACATTTGCTTTCCCGGGTTGGTAGCGAATCTCACAATCGTAATCGCTTAACAATTCGGCCCATCGTCTTTGTCTCGTGTTGAGATCCTTTTGGTCGAATATGTGTTGCAAATTCTTATGATCGGTGAAGACCACACATTTCGTGCCATAAAGATAGTGTCTCCAAATTTTCAAGGCAAACACGACCGCACCAAGTTCGAGATCGTGCGTCGTGTAATTTTTCTCGTGAACCATAAGTTGACGCGAAGCGTAAGCAATGACCTTGTCTCGTTGCATAAGAACACAACCGAGGCCTTGGATAGAAGCGTCACAAAATACGACAAAATCATCGTTGCCCTCGGGAAGAACAAGGATATGAGCATTGCAAAGCATGTCATTTAGTGTTTGAAACTCTTTTTCTTGATCGGGACCCCATTCATAAACTTTCCCTTTGTGGGTTAGTGCGGTAAGGGGTGAAGCAATTTTTGAAAAGTTGCGGATGAAACGACGGTAATATCCCGCTAAACCAAGAAATGAGCGAACCTCCGTTGGAGAGGACGGGGTTTTCCAATTTTTAACGGCCTCGATTTTAGCGGGGTCAACGTGAATACCCTTGTCGTTGACGATGTGGCCCAAGAATTGAACTTGCTTTAGCCAAAATTCGCATTTTGAGAATTTAGCATAAAGTTGTTCTTTTCGCAACAAGTCGAGAATAGCGCGCAAAGGATCTTTATGTTCGTCCTCGGATTTAGAATATATCAAGATGTTGTCGATGAAAACAATCACAAACTTGTCGAGGTAGTGTTTACAAACGCGATTCATAAGATCCATGAAAACGGAGGGAGCATTAGTCAACCCAAAAGGCATAACTCGGAATTCAAAGTGCCCATAACGAGTATAGAAGGCGGTCTTGGGTATGTCATCCTCGTGGACACGAAGTTGGTGATAACCCGAACGGAGATCAATCTTGGAGAAACAAGCGGATCCTTGAAGTTGATCAAATAGGTCATCGATGCGCGGAAGGGGATAACGATTCTTGATAGTAAGCTTATTGAGCTCTCGGTAAACGATACACATTCGAAGAGTACCATCCTTCTTCTTGACAAATAAAACGGGTGTGCCTCATGGAGACGAACTCGGGAGAATGAAACCCTTGTCTGTGAGTTCTTGGATTTGATTGGAGAGTTCTTGCATCTCGGAGGGTGCAAGACGGTACGGTGCTTTGGCTACGGGGTTTGCTCTGGGTACAAGATCAATACGGAACTCCACTTGACGTATGGGAGGGAGTCTGGAAACGTCTTCGGGAAATACTTCGGGGAAATCGCGAACAATCGGGATGACGGAAAGTTGCTTTTCTTCGTGGACCATTGTAGTGACTTGGGCTAAGAAAGCGACATACTTCTTTCGCAAGTAACGTTGGGCTTCAAGGCACGACATGAGGTTTAGCTTTGAGAATGGTCTTTCTCCGGCGACGTTTAGAATCACGCCACCTTCGATAGGGATACGAATAATCTTCTCGAAACATAGAATTTCGGCACAGTGAAGAGAGAGCCAATCCATACCAATGATGACGTCGAAGCTACCCATTTGCATCGGAATGAGATCAATCGAGAACAATTGCCCATTAAGGGTGAGCGTGCAATTACGGACGACGGAGTCAATAACGATCAAACTACCGTTAGCTATCTCTACCGTGAAGGGTTTAGACAATTTACTATGGGGCACATCAAGTATGACTCAAAATCAAAGGAAATGAAACTCCTATCGGCTCCCGAATCAAATAATACCGATGCAAGATGCTTGTTAACTAGAAACGTACCGTTCACCACATCGTTCGAGTTTCGGTCTTGGTGCGCATTGATGGTGAACGCTCGCCCTTGAGTTCCTTGAGGTTCTTGGGTTTGAGATGTTGAAGCTTGAGGGGTCGGAGCTTGGTAGGCTTTCATGAGCATGGGTTGAGCTTGAGGGTTTGGAGGAGGCATGAGTTGGGGTAATTGAGGTTGGTAAGTTTGAACTTGGTAGGCTTGAGAGGTGTAGTAGGGTTGCGGGGCAACATAGGCTTGATGGGCTTGAGCGAGTCGAGGACCCGCGTTGCGAAGGTGGTTTAGATCACCGCAGTTATAGCAAGCCCCAAGGGTGTTAGTGATTGGAACACAAGGGATGGCTTGGTTGGGTTGGTTTGACGGTGCGAACCGCGGTGGAGCGGCTTGCACTCGGGGTGCTTCTCGGCAGTATTGGATGAGGTGGCCAAATCGGTGGCACTTGGTGCACACTCGGCAAGTGGATTGAGCCGGATGGTGACGTTGACAAGTGTTGCAATACGGGTGTGGGCCGGTGTATGGTTTTTTGGTTGGAGGGGCTTGTTGGGCTATGGCATAGTTTTGGGAATTGGGCTTTCGTTTGTTATTGCGGTAATAAGAGGATTTGTGGTTGTGGTTGTTAGGGATGAGATCGGGACCGTACCGGTACCGACCGGTCCCGGTTCCGAAAATCCCGGTCCCGAAAATCATCAATTTTTTGTACCGGTACCGGGACGGTAACAGTACCAAAGGTAAAAAAATCAGGAAATACCGGTATCGTTCCCGGTACCGGTACCGAAACTTAAAACTTTGGTACCGATTTGGTACCGACGGAACCAAATCGGTACCGATTTTGTTACCGGTACCGGTACCGAATTTGCCCATCCCCTAGTGGTTGTGTTTGAAGGATTCGGGCCTTGAGGATTCGGGCTTGGACTCGGATGCGGGCTTATCATTGGGCTTGTTGGAGCCTTTCCGCGTCAAGGTCCCAGCCTTAACGTGGTTTTCGATGAGGGTACCGGCTAGAGCAATGGCATCACGAAGTTCCTTCGGGTCACGACTAAGGACGGAATCTTGGATTTGCGTCGGCAAACCCGAGATGTACTTATCAATGGCACGCTCCAAAGGAGTAACCATATGCGGGATAAGGACGCTCAATTCGTGGAATCGGTTGTTGTAAGCGGTATTATCACCTCCCTCTTGCTTCAAATTCCGGAATTCTTCTTCCAACTTCCGGAGTTCATATTTCGGCCAGAATTGGTCTAACATGAGCTTCTTGAGGTCATCCCATGGCAAGGCCATGGCAACCACACCCCCAAGGTCTCTCTTTTTGCTAGTCCACCAAGTAAGGGCACTAGATTTGAAAACACTTGATGCATACGTGGTCTTCTTTCTTCTGGACATGCAGAGTGGAGGAACACGCTTTCCATGTGCACGAACCACTGAAGAAGGGTTGTAGCACCCTCAGTCCCAAAGTAATCGGTTGGGTGAGCGTTGGTGAATTGCTTGATAGTGAAGACATTAGGGTTTGCGGGAACAGTTGCGGCATTCACGGCTTGGAGTTGAGAGATGACCATAGGGAGGGCTTCCACAATTCCCTTCGTAATACGAGATGACATGCGACGGCCAGAGTTGCGGCGGGTACGGTTAATGAGACGGGAATACATACTGCAAGGATCAAATGTGTAAAATTTATGAGACTTGGGTAAATGTTGTAAATGTATGAATTTGTATAAGTTGATACTTATGAATTCTATTTAACAATTTGAGGTTGAGTTTGTGTAAATCGATACTTGTGAATTCTATTTAACAATTTGAGGTTGAGTTCAGTGGTTGAGGTTGAGAATGGAGTCGTTTATGAGACGTGATTTTATAAGTGTTGACGTAATGAGGGATAATAAATAAAATAAATACATAAGTAAATAAATAAATATTTACAACGTAACTTAAAATTGAAATATGGGGTTTCATTTGTTGGTTAGGATTTCATGAACCACCATGGTTCCTTCCAACGAAATGAAAATATCGAAAACCAAATAAAATTAATTAAAATAGAGTTGTGAAGGGTGTTGAGATAGATGGTTGAAGTACTTCGGGAACCACCCCGTATTTGTGTACTTCACCCAACTATTCAACTAAAACACAATACGGAAAACCGAGTTTAGCCACGTATCACCGTGAATTCGGTTATAAGTTAAGGATGTGATCGTCACACGACCACGATTGATACAATGAGGGTAGTAGATTCGTGAACGTTTGGTGTGATACGCTTTGGCCTAACAAGTTTCACATTCACATCTCACCCTCCAAGAAGGCAACCAGGTCTCACGGTTGATTGAGATGTATACGCATTGCACTTCCTTAGGCTCGCAAGCCTTGGTGTCAAGGGATCGGTGTATAGGTGTGTCCCCCTTACAGTTACTACGTATCCGTTACACGAATCATCCTCAAGGAGAGGGGAGTTAAAAGGTGGGAATTCTTAAGGAATTTCCCGATTTAAAAACCGTCCTAAAATTTTGAAAAATGATTTTGAGGCATAGCCTCGGAATAAGTGTGTGCTTTCGTGTACAATTTTATATGATAAACAATTTAAATAAATTAAGCTATGTACAAAAATTTAAACAAATAGGGTGCACGTATAGAAACACGTATAGGGACCCTAAACATGCTACTAGGCCGTTACGTCTAACCACATATCTTATAGCCTTCGAAACTGATACCAATCTGTCACACCCCAACCTACGGCGGAATATGCCGGGGCGTGACATAATTGTATCATAGCTCAAAAGACACTAAGTAAATACACGTGTCAATATCTAAATTATTTATTTCATATAATCCAAACACGCAAAGCATAAACATTGTTTGAAAAGAAATTACAATTAAAAATAATAGAAATCAAGTTCATCATTATTCATCATGCATCCTAAGGTCCAACTACTCTTTAATCTCTTGATTCTTCATCCAATATAGCTACATGCGCCATGCGGGAAAATACATAGTTTGTCAACATAAAGTTGAGCAAGTAATCACGGTTTTTGAATACATATAATATAAAAATGACAATTCCTTGCGATAATATGAAATACTACAACTAGCATAACAATAATATAACAATATTATAAAAGTTGTCTTTTCACTCGAGTCCCATGGATAACGAGCTACTCCGACGGCGTATGATCATACTAATGAGGATTAGGATGAGGATGAGATACCAACCACCCAAACATAAAATAAACACATACTCACATTTGCACGTATAACTAATTGAGCAATATCATATAACGCAAGCAGTGGAATTGTACTGAAAAATGATTTAACGCATAACGCCCCAAAATATAAAACGGTAAAAAGGGGGATGTGAATTACTTACTTTAACCGGTGGATTAAAGAGGATGAGATAATGATAAAAGTTAGGATGGAAATGGTCAAGCCCTTCAAGATACGCCAATGACAAGAGATCCTAATTATTAACGATGAACTTCATCAATTACAAATGAAATAATTATAAACGAGACTTGAGGTGGGTTTTAGGCTTCGATCGGGTTAAGTAAAAGTTTGATTAGTTTAATTATCAATATTATTATATTTGTTAATGTTGTTATTATTATTATTATTATTATTATTATTATTATTTATGATTGATAAGTAAAAATAAGTAACCATGATATTTATCTATAGATATTTATTTATAAATAACCATTATTAATACGTAATCAATATTAATTAATTAATTAATCATTATAGCATCTATATATATATATATATATATATATAATAAAAAGCAGAAATGTTAATTATTTGTTACACAATATATTAAAGAAGAGATTGTTTAAATCTTTAAGCTAGTTTAGTTTATTTTTATATAAGAGAGATTATATATATTTATTAAAACTCCAATTATATGTATATATAAGGTATATCCTTGTGTGTGTGTACATATATATGTATATATGTATAAATATATTTGTATATATATATGTCGGAAAAAGTCGGGAAAATAATAGCTCGGGGCTCGGTTTTGTTAAGAATAATATATACTAAAATATTTTAACAAGAAGCAAGTTTATAAAAAATAAAATACTAAAAACCAGGCCTGGGAGACTCGAACCCGCGCCCTAGCCGGTTCACTGATCTAACAAAGCAGGAGCTAGCCAACTGAGCCATGTCTTAACTTGGTTAACAAATAGAAATAGAAACATATATACAAACAGTGCAGTTACCCTATTGTTTACATAAACCCTAGTTCCCAAATCCTTTCAATTGATCACTAATTATTCGATCTTGATTAAAATCGATATAGGGTTATTTTTAGATGATGAAAAACGAGATGAAATCATGTATCAGTTACCTTCAATGACTACGGGTTGAGGGTTAACAGTGACTTAGGGTTACGGATCACGATCGACTTGGGAACTGGACTTGATGGCTCGTTAGGTTGAAACTGGTTTAGGGTTTAGCGTCGCGAGGTTGCTGAGATGGTGAGGACGGGTTTAATTGAGTTGTTACTAGGTATTTTTAGTGATACAAGTCCGAGTAAGACGCGGTTCGTTAGGGACGAGAATAGCTGTCAATTCTTCATTGTTTTCTATAATTAAAGTGTCGGTATGATCGTGTTTTTATGGAGAATCATCTTTGTAATGTCAATTTCGTGTTATAGGAAGGATTAGACGAGTTTCCATATGAGGGGGGTGTCGGCTATGCTTGGGGAAGAAGAAGGTTAATATATATTTTATTATTATAATTTGAATGATATTTGCAGTTTGGCCCACGGTCTTTAGGGTTGGGTAACAAAAAGTTAATACAATAGTTAGGGGTTGTTCTTGTATATTATTGATAGTTAAAATCAAATAAATAATTAAATAAAAGAAATCTTTTATTAATAATTTTAACCGACTACGAAACGGGTCGGGTACAAAACATGAAACAAAAAAAACCGAAATGTTACATTTGGTTTATTTCATTCGACACATTAGAAGACGATTATTTAATTCTTAACTCGTTTATCATTATTATTATTCACTTGCCTTCAATTTATGGTGAGTTTTATCATTCCCCTATTTTACTGAATTTTCACAAGTTTTGGGGACATATGCGTATTATCTGTATTTCGTATTATTTATATATCTTAAAATAGCAAACGTGTGACTGTGTGTGATACTGTGATCTATCAATTATACTTGTTATACGTTTATTTGTTTACTTTAACGCATTCGGAGAGGTTCATCATATTCTCATTTATAGTATGATCATACGACTTTCACAGTGACCAACGCCCGCTAGCATGGCAATGGTCTAATGAGTCATTATGTACTTATGGTTTGATTTATTTACCGCGATTTATTACGTTTTGCTTATTTATTATATTATTACTAAATCATTGCAAAACTAGTGATAATCTCACTCAACTTTATGTTGACGAACTATATTGTATTTTCTATGCATATGCAGGTTTTCGTTTGACTTAAAGTTTGAAGTTTGGACATCTAGAAAGGACCTTAGGGAATAAATGAAGACAATTTATATTTAAATTTATGTTTGGATTATATTTACTTTTATTTGGATTGTTTGTGTGTCTGGATAATTGGTGCAATTTAATTTGAAATAATAACTTGTTAGATATTGTCATTTTATTTTATGATAGTACCTTTGAGCTGTGAACAATCAGCTCACGCCCCGGCATTTCTGCCGTAGGTTGGGGTGTGACACCTGGAATTGCAAATGGACCTCAACCCAAACAAACATCAGTGGTTGGATCATCTTCTTGTCATATGGTCCAACCACTTATGATTATGAACACTATTTTTCATGAACAGAAGATGATGTCGGCACTTCTCATGAGACCTCCGAGGCTACTCCTGAGCCTACTTCCGAGGCTATTCTTGAGCCTACCCCTGAGCCTAATCAAAACAAAAGGGCAAAAACCTCAAAATCATCATCTATCAATGCTGATGATTTAGCACTTGATATGCAAAAGGTTCTACAATATATTTGATTAAAGACAAAGAATGGCCAACAATTCTTGAATGTTCTGAGAACTAAAAGTTGGTTGGGTTAGAGCCGATAGATCCCCTATTCTTAGCTGCTTTTCATATTTTTCGAGTGTCCTCGGGCATGAGGAAGGCATGAATGACATTGTGAAATATTCCTGACGCATTAAAAGGGTGTATCACGATGGCATTGCTAAATATTCCTAACGTATTTCATGTTAGTTTAATATTCCAATTAATTGTATATCTTTACATAATTATTATCTTTGTGATGCCGCGTATGCATATATACGAGGGTTTAGGCTTGAAGATTTTCGTTGGAGACATGCATTGACCAATAAAGAAAAATTTAACCATGCAAATATAAAACTTCGGAACATCATTAAGCTTGCTTTTGGTGTCTTGAAAACACGATTCCCAATATTGAAAATGATGACACCATTTCCGTTGATTACACAAAGGAACATTACCATTGCATGTTTCGCGCTATATAATTTTATAAGAAAAGATGGTTTGAGCGATGAGTTCTTTACACAATACGATCAACCCAATGTGTCTATACGAAATAGTCATGTGCATGTTGATGCTGATGAGGACGAGTTTGAAGCACATGGTATTGCATTGAATCGGGATTCGGGAATATATGACTCGGTTACAAGATGAAATTGCTAAACAGTTGATGTAAAGTATGGGATGAATGATTTAAAAATTTTTTATTGTAGTTTAATGAATATTATTTCGGTGTTATAAAACTATTATTTAAATTTCAATGTTAAAAAACTCTTTTAATTTTAAAACGTCAGTTTATTTTATCAGTATTTAGACAATTGGTCCACCTCTTCTTCTACAGAGGCCTGCAGATGTGGTTCGTAGACTGCAGACATTTTACCTCTTAAAAAATGCACTACAACTAAGTTTAAAAAGGCAAATTGGAAATAAATAATCCCAACTTTTGTGTATTGGCCGATAATAATCACAACTTTAAAAATCACTACCAATGGTCTCAACTTTCAACTATTTTTGTCTCAATGGACCTCCATTAAAAAACACTTAACGGCGTTATGTTTTTTTCCCAAGTTTCAAACCGATGTTTTATGGCTCCCAACTTTCAAAAATTTTTGTCTCAATGGACCCCTGTTAAAAAACACTTAACGCCGTTATGTTTTTTCCCGAGATTCAAACTGATGTTTTAGGGCTTTTGATCGGAAGAACGATACGATTCAACTGATGTAAAACTTATCTCGAAACAGTGATTTAGTTGACTTGATTTTTGTTAATTGGAAATTCAAACACCTGAACTGAAACATTGTTTTGTCGCTTGGATGACCGGTTCGAGATAAGTTTCACATCGGTCGACTTGTAACGTTCTTTTGATCAAAAGCCCTAAAACATCGGTTTGAAACTCGGAAAAAAACTTAACGGCGTTAAGTTTTTTTTAACAAAGGTCCATTGAGACAAAAATAGGTGAAAGTTGGGACCATTGGTAGTGATTTTTAAAGTTGGGATTATTATCGGCCAATACACAAAAGTTGAGATTATTTATTTCCAATTTGCATTTAAAAAATGAGTACTTAAATGACTCGTATATAGGGCTGGCAGTTATACACGAGACACGAATACACGACACGTACCTACACGAATTTAACAGGTAACGGTAAGTCCTAACAGGTTTCGTGTACTAAATAGGTAGACACGAATTTACCTGTTAATTTTCGGGTCTAAACAGATAAAATACATGTTTACTTGTAAGTACCTGGTTAGATTTTTATAATTAAATATATATATATATATATATATATATATATATAATATTATAATTATAAACTATTATTATCCATTTATCCCCAAACCCTAACTCCCGTTTCCACTTTCACTTTTCCACTTTCACGTTTCCAAACCCTAACTCACTTCTCCATCGCCGCCGCCACTTCTCCGGCCAAACCTCTCTTCGCCCGCCGCCCTTCTCCGGTGATTCCTCTGCCACCACTTCTCAGCTGGCACCACTTCCTCACTGGACTTTCTTAGTTTCTCGTCTCGTTGTCAGAGCCGCTGCCGCCCGCCGATGCTTCCTTCTACTTAGTAATGTTGCTTGATAAAACTATATGAATATGCCCAATTGTCCATATGATTAATATGACTAATTGACTATACTTATTTTGTGTGTAGGTTTGATTGTTTGCTTGCTTGGAATTAAAGATTTGAGAAGAAAGACCAATTGGAGCTTGGAAGTTTGGAACTTGATGTTGTTTGATTAGAATTTGGATGCTTTATTTTAAGACTTTTATGAACTTTCAATGACTTTTGTTTGCTTGTTATTGTTTGCTTCTATGGTTTTTTGCCTTAAAATTGTTAAGGATCATGGATTTATGTTTTATTTTAAGACTCTTATGAACTTTTGACGACTTTTATTTCCCTAAACAGGATGTCAAATATATGTTACTAAACAGCTCTTATCGTGTATTATCGTATATTACAGGTATTAACAGGTTCGTGTTCGTGTTTAGGATACAGGTACACGAAAAGTTTTTGTGTCATATACAGGTATACCCATTTCGTGTTCGTGTCTTATCGTGTTTGTGTCTTATCGTGTACGGGTATACACGATATGCCAGCCCTACTCGTATATCAAATTATGAACAGCTAAAAAAAAGACCATTATAAAATCTATTAAAAGTTGATTGAATTTTATGTACAATACCAGTTTTATTATAATTGTACGCTATATATTTAATTTATTTTATTTAAATTTTCTCTTAACTAATACATTGGTTACCTAAAACCAATGTTTTCAGACCCGGCCTGAACATCGACCCGGACGTTTTACCGGGTCAAAGGTTGGACCGACCCGGGAGGACGGACCGGTGTTTGACCCGGATGATGTCATAAATAATATAATATATATATATATATGTATAACATATAAAAATCAAAAGTCCATACAAAATAGCATAATGAAGTACATATTATGTCATGGTCCATCCAGATTTACAAGCCAAGTCAATGGCTCACTTCAAAACGCCTTGAAAGAGGTCCAAATTATTAGGGTTTCTTAGAAAAATATAATGGCCGAAGACATATTTCTTTCCTTGTAGGTTTTTCTCTTCTGAACCTGCATACTGCCATCTTCTTCTCATCCCTGTAGTGTTTTTCTCTTCTGAACCTGCATACTGCCATCTTCTTCTCATCTATTTTCTTTAATATTTACTTGTAACATAGTTATGTGAAAGTGTAATAGACTTAATCGAGTGTTTGGTTACTCATCTCAGATTCAAGTTCATAACATTGCCGACTAGATTTAAACGAGTATGTAGCAAAATAGATGAAAGATGGCGAAAGGACTTTTGATTTTGGGTTAGATAGATTTCGATTTTGGATCTAGAAACAACAAAGAGGCAAGCAGATCTTGGATTTATCGGTCTGACCGCCGGGTCACCGGGTCCGGTCCGAACGTCGAAATCAAAAACCGGCCGGTCTATTGGAAAACGGGCTGAATACCCCCAACCAGACCGTTGTGCTTACCGGGCCCCGGTCCAACCGGCTGGTCCAGTCTGGGTTTCAAAACATTGCCTGAAACAACTTATAACTTCACAATGAAATTTCTCTCATTTAGTTTTACTCTACACGTCTCGTCTGCTAGCACATTTTCTCGCTTCCTTCAACTGCCATTTAGTTGTACCCGACCCCACACTTCTATGTACTAGTTCGTCACATTTATAATATGTATAACTCAAAAAACGTGTGTATAGATGAAATTTTCCTGAATTTCCGTACCCAGATTTAATGATTTTACGTACGGGTACTCGGCACCCGTAAGAAATATGTAGGGGTTTTTATTGGGATTTTCAAAACTCGTAACTTTAACCGTGTTTTATTGGTATATCCTCAAAGCTTCAAGCGGGCTTTCAAAACCATTGATAATCAGAATACTAAGTACTAGCAGTTCTAATCAAACCCTAGTCCCATTCTCTTCTACTTTCAATCGGTAACTAGTAACAGTCACCATGAATGAAATTTATATTATGGTTGATTTACCGTACCGGTATCGATACCAAGTTTAGTGGAGATTTTCTTTTAAAAGAAATTAAAAGGTGGTACCAAAGCAAATACCGTACCTAAAGTGTTCGTACATTAAATTCGGGTGCGGGTATAGATACCTAGATTTGCTGATTTTCAGTATAAGTACTTTTGAGTACATATACACTGATTTTCAGTATAAGTACTTTTGAGTACATATACAGGTACGGATACGATACCAATCTCATACTAAACGTGTGTACAAATATGAAAGTTCAAAACTTCTTCTCTAAAATTGTGTGGTGGTGAATATGCCTTTGTTGAGGCATGCATTAGCATTTATTAAAATTGTGTGGTGTTGAATTTTGGTTGATGTCTTTACATGAGCCCGAGTGTCTCTATAAAAGCCAAATGGCTCAAATAAAATATAAACACAATATTTATTTACCCTCTGATAAAATGGCTAGCTACAATGTTGAACCAGTTAGCATGATGAATCCTTTAGACCCTGAGGAGTTTAGGAGGCAAGCCCATTTGGTGGTTGATTACTTAGCCGATTACTACTCGAACTTCAAAAAATATCCGGTGTGTAGCCAAGTAGAACCCGGCTATCTCACAAAAACAATGCCCAAATCAGCACCATCGCAACCCGACCCCATCGAAACCATATTGCAAGATGTTCGAAAACATATCATTCCAGACACATGTATGGATTTTTATTGGGATTTTCAAAACTCATAACTTAAACCGTTTTTATTGGGATATCCTCAAGGCTTCAAGCGGGCTTTTCAAAACCATTGATAATCAAAATATTAAGTACTAACATTTCTAATCAAGTCAATTAAACCCTAGTTCCATTATCTTCTTTTAATCAATAACTAGTAACAATCACCATGAATGAATTTTATATTATGGTTGATTTGTTTCATTTTTAGTTTTGGTATTATGTTTTGGTAGTGGTACTACGGTTTTGGTTTTGGTATTATAAACAATTGATTGCCGGTACCGTACCGGTATCGATACCAAATTTAGTGAAAAAAAAAATTTTAAAGAAAAAAGTAGGACCAAAGCAAATACCTACCTAAAGTACCCGTACTCGTACCTGTATCATAAAAATTTGGGTATGAATATGGATACCTAAATTTACTGATTTTTAATATAAGTATTTTTGGATACATATACAGATGCAGTACCAACCTCATCCCTGAATTTGTGTACAAATATGAAAAGATAGAACACTTCTTTAAAATTGTGTGGTGGTGAATATGTCCTTGTTGAGACATGTGTTAGCATTTATTAAAATTGTCTTTATATGAGTCCGAGTGTCTCTATAAAAGCCCAATGGCTCAAATAAAACATAAACACAATATTTATTTACCCTCCTAACAAAATGGGTAGCTACACAATGTTGAACCAGTTAGCATGACGAACCCCTTAGACCCTGAGGAGTTCAGGAGACAAGCTCATCTGGTGGTTGATTTCTTAGCCGATTACTACTCGAACATCGAAAAATATCCGGTGTGTAGCCAAGTAGAACCCGGCTATCTCACCAAAAACAATGCCCGAATTAGCACCATCGCAACCCGACCCCATCGAAACCATATTGCAAGATGTTCAAAAACATATCATTCCAGGCATAACCCATTGGCAAAGTCCTGGTTTTTTGGTTATTTCCAGTCCAATGGAAGTGCCGGAAACTTTCTAGGCGAAATGCTTCTCAACGGGTTTAACACCGTAGGGTTTAACTGGTTGGCTTCTCCTGCTGCCACCGAGCTCGAGATGGTTGTCATGGAGTGGCTTTTGAAGCTTCTTCAACTTCCAAAATCATTCTCGTTTTCGAGTGATGGAGGAGGTGTGATTCATGGGAGTACATGTGAAAGCTTTGTGTGCACATTGATTGCTGCTAGAGAAAAGAAGTTAAATCGGCTTGGGACAACAAGAGAAGCTTTGTGTAAGCTTGTTGTTTATTGCTCTGACCAGACACATTTTTCTCTTCAAAAATCTTGTCAAGTTGTTGGCATTAGTCCGAGCAACATTCGAACGATCCAAACGAAAAAATCCATGAATTTTCAGTTATCTCCGGATGCATTATTAAAGGCAATTGAAGCGGATGTGAAAGCCGGTTTGATCCCACTATACCTGTGCCTCACATTAGGAACAACACCAACGACGGCAGTGGATCCGTTGTATAGCTTGAGTGAGATTGCAAAACGATTCCATATGTGGGTTCATGTGGATGCTGCTTACGCGGGAAGCGCATGCATATGCCCAGAGTTTCGTCACTTTCTTGATGGTGTAGAGGGCGCAAGCTCGTTCAGTTTTAACCCGCACAAATGGTTCTTGACCACTTTAGATTGTTGTTGTCTTTGGGTAAAAGATCGAACCAATCTTACAACGGCTCTTTCTAGTGATCCTGAACTGTTGAAGAATAAAGCAAGTGATACTAAGGAAGTGGTGGACTACAAAGACTGGCAGATTGCGCTTAGTCGTCGGTTTAGAGCCATGAAGTTATGGATGGTAATAAGAAGCTATGGAGTAACCGGCCTACGAGAGGTTATAAGGAAACATGTCAAATTGGCTAGACACTTTGAAGCACTTTTGTTAAATGACAAGAGATTTGAAGTTGTGGTTCCTAGAAAATTTGCTACCGTGTGCTTTAGGGTTTCGCCTTTGGCTAACGATAGTAGCGATGAAGATTCGAATCGTTTGACACGGTCTCTCTTGGAATCATTGAACGGGTCGGGTTTAGTTTACATGACGCATGCGGTAATAGAAGGAGTCTACGTGATTCGGGTTGCAATTGGTGCAACCCTTGTTGAGGAGAAGCATGTTAATATGCTATGGGATATGGTGCAAGAGCATG
This sequence comes from Bidens hawaiensis, assembly GCF_021521415.1. Lineage (NCBI taxonomy): Eukaryota > Viridiplantae > Streptophyta > Magnoliopsida > Asterales > Asteraceae > Bidens > Bidens hawaiensis. The sequence continues at coordinate 25,474 of NW_027495490.1, forward strand.
CAAGTCGTTTGCTAGCTAATGTATGCCAATACTAAATAAGTTGCACCACACCAGTTTCTACTCAAATTCTCTTGTTTTTGGTGTGGTGTTTTTTTAAATGGATCTAGTATTAAATATATAAAAATAATAATGTTATTCGTTCACATAATCAAGCATCGAATTATCACATAACAATCCAAAAGTTGTGAACAAAATATAATAATCCAAAAATGTAGTTTTCTGGTTAAGCAAACCATAAATGAACAGAACACATGAGTTTAACCAAAACTAAATGCTTGCCGGTTACAAATCATAATCATAATCGACTAATAAATAAAAATAATAATGATGATGTGTCACAACTATATTAAATCCTAATTTCTAATTTTTATTCTCCTTAATCCATACTATTCATAGGTCATGGGTTAAAATCATTTTGTTAATTTGGTTATAAAATAGTTAATTTTCCATTCCAATATTCTAATATTTCATCTCATTCATAATAGATATCAATGGGTAATGGACCAAAACCATTTTAACAATCGGGTTCTAAAATAGTCACAAAATTGAAAATAAATATTGATTGAAGATCAAACAAGTAGAAATATGAAAAACAAGTTGAAAATAGCAAAGAACAATATTTTTTTAAGGTTGTTTTTTTCTTTCGATGTCCAGCTTTTTCTCATAAACATTATATGTTGCATTATTCAAGGTAACTAGCAGATATGGTTTAAATTTTTTTATATTGGATGAAGATTTGAATGCTTGTGATAAAACAACAAATGTTGTATTTAAAGAGATTTTATCAAATTTATAAATTTGAGATTCCAGATTTTTTATTGTTTGTACAATATATTTCATTTCTTTTTTACCTTTAATTTTGTTCATTTATTTCGAATAACAAACCTTATTTTTTATTATTTAATAAATCTCGTGTAATACTCGGATTTAAAAGTTAGTAACAGATTAATATACAACTCTAACCATCATTATTTAACTTATTTTTTTTTCCGGTTTTATACCAGTATATATATAGATACCAACCATCATTATTTATTTCTATTTTTAGTTGTATTATAGTATATGAATAAAAAGTTCAAACTTGAAATAAATATTATTGAGAACTTGCTCCATGTTCAGCATATAGATTTTTCTGTCCCCCATAAAAAAAACCATGTATCGTTGAGAACTTGCTCCATGATGTGTTCTGATTGAGAACTTGCTTCATGGTGTGTACTATTAGTGAATCCTGGATCCTTTGTCAATGGGGCGGAAAAAATAGGGCATATTAGACGGAGTCATGTTAGATCGGCTAGTGTTGGAGTAGGTTGGGCTAAAATTTGCATTAAATGTTTTTTTTTTGTTAAACTGATTATATACTAAGACATACGGACTACCGTACATATAAGTTCAAACTTTCCGAAATAAGATCATGATATCAAAATCGTGAGGCGCTCCGAGTCTTTTAAGTCTCGAAAGTCAAGATACTAGATGCAAGAGAAAAGCTTCACGTACGCAGGCAGGTTGTTTGATACTAGAACACTACTAATAAATTATACATGATAATTTTACATTGTTAATACTTAGCATTTGTAATTCACAACTCAACATATTTATAACATACACATTAATCATCTCTATATAATAGAGTTTTACTTCTGCTACTTTTCAGACATCTAAAAATCATATAGAAAATTATAACAAAATTTGAATTTGAAAATATCAACTAAAAACATCAAATTTATGGTAAGTGTTATAATTTGACCACTAAAATGTAAAAAGATTATTTGTAATCTTTGAGCTATTCAGGATGGTTAGAGAATAGGAAATAGATGTATATCAGTAACTTTGTCAAATATGCATCTTCCTTTGTTACATAAGGTACACATATATATATATATATACTATTGGAATCACTGTTTAGGAGACATACACCATAAATTTGTGTTGAAATTTTTCATCCATTCACATGGATGTTTTACCCACACGTTTATAACAGTAAGATACTAAAAATGACTCATGTCGATAGCTCATCTCATAAACACCTCTATTTTAAGGGATTTTAGACACGTAAAAGGGTTTCAGGAAGGGGTATATAAGAGAGAAATTGCGTATAACAAGGGTGCCTGAATAGCAAATAGGGTGTTTGAATAAACACTATCAAATCTTATAGATAATGAGAGGAAAAAGTGAGGCATAAAAATTCAAAATATTAAAAAAGCATACAAATACTTACAAAAGTCCATATTTTTTACAAACGTTATCCCTTTTTATTTGGGCTAGAACCAAGGCATCTGCTTAAAGGTGGTCAATCAGTGTTGGCAAATACTCAGATATCTTTTCGTCATTCTCCTCTCTTTTATTAGCTCGATGACCTCCTCATTTCGTTTGTCTCTTTAGTCCATGCATTCCGAATGCTGATACCAAAGGTTGCACATATCCTGGAGTCGACGTTTCATTTCATCGAATTCGTCTTTCAATTCGACACTCGTCGACGATGACCCCGTCCGACTCTCCTTTCCATAAATTCTTCTACCAAGCGAGCGTCGCAACTCCAAATCCTCATCCTCGCCATCCAAGGATACTATCATTGTTTAAGTCGAAGTTTTGAGCATTGGACTTGGATGTTTATGGATCAACCAAAGATGAGGTTTTAGACCTTTTTGGCGCCGGTCTGTTTCTCGACGACATGGGGGGTACGGTGGCCGTTTCGTCTTAGGAACCAAACGTTGGGCCCATGTTCACAGGCGATCAAACACCGACCTGGTTATGAACAAAGTTTCCGGGCATATTTAGGAGATTCGTGTACCCCCAACATGTTCGATTCAAAATACTCGCTCACTTGGTAGTTTGTGGTCGGTATCGGTCAGGTAGTGTTTGGGCGTAGGTCGATTGAGTTGGTTTGGTGTAGGGCTCTCAATTCGGGTCTTATCGTGTTTAATTATTTGAAAAAAATAAACATTGTTTCCAGCATACTAATATCAATTATTTGAAAAGATAAACAAATCACATAGCACATTTTTTTATTAACAGATCGTATCGTGTTTTAAATGTGTTCAATTGACAGCCCTAGCTTGGCGAGAAAAAAACAAATATTGGGATGCACCTTGGGTTGACTTTAAAAAAAGAATTGAGTAAAGAATGAAAGAGTGAAGTGGAGAGTTATGTTTAAAAAAACAGTGTTCTAAAACTCGGCCCCGCCGGTCTGATCGAGCCCCGGTCCCTATACCGGGCCGGGTGAGGGTATTTGGCCGTTTTCTAAAACCCCGGCCGAGTTTTGCGGGTGACTGTCGGCCCGGACCCGGTGACCCGACGGGTGAATCGGTAAGACTCATTTTTTTTATTAAATCCAAAATAAAATATGCATGCTAGGATTCGAACTTGGATCATTTCTGATATAGAAATTATAATAATTACCACATAAGGCAACCTATCAAACTTCAGTGATTTCTTTATTAATAAAACATAAATGATATATAATTTAAAAAATAATGTATAAACATAAATAAACATTAAAGTTTGTTATCATTATTATTGTTGGTTATTATTACTTTTTATATGTATATGAATTATATATATATATATATATGACCTCATCTGAGTCAAACACCGATCTGTCCTTTCGGATCAGTCCGATCTTTGATCCGATAAGGCGTCCGGGTCAAGATCCAGACCAGGTCTGAAAACATTGTAAAAAACTAGAGTGGATCACCACTTCACCCATAATAATATAATAATAATTAAACCTTTGGGTGGGTGAGAGTGAGGGTGGGGGTGGGGGGGTTGATGTGGAACACCACTACATCTATAAAATGAAAATAACCCCTCCGCCGATGTTACGTCACATGTCAAAAATCTCTTTCATTTTATAGTCCTCCACTTCACATAGGCTTGCGACCTTGATTTAAAGATCCCCAGGCTTTTTATTCAAATAAAAAAAATAAAGAAAAAACAAGTAAGCAAAGACCATTTTGAAGATCCCACTTTTAACTAGTTAGTTAAAACTTAACGCTGCGTTCCCGAGTCTCATTTAACAGGGGGAGAGGAAGGAAAAGAGAGGAAAATATGAAAAAATCATGTTCCTGAGATTTTTTAAGAAAGGGAGGGGAGGGGAAATGATGGAAAATGTGAACATATTATCATCATCCCAAATTGGAGAGATTAGGAGAGAAAATACTTATGTTTAATAATAATTTTCTATTAATTCCTAAATTACCCTTATATCTAACTTCTATTATAGTTTACTTAAAGGGTATAATAGAAAAATTGCAACTTTTCTTTCTTTTCCTCTTAACTCGGGAACAACAAAAATCTTTAATTTCCTTTTCTTTTTATTAAACTCAGGAACACGAAATAAAATCAAAGATTTTTCTTCCCCTAGCTTTCTTTCCTGTTATAATTTTCTTTCCTTCCTCTCCCCTCGTTAAATGAGACTCGGGAACACAATGTAAGAAGACAACATACATACATAGATATAGATAGATACATATAGTTTGCTTGGTAAAGACTTTGACTTGTGTTTTACAGTTTGACCCCACAACACAACACAAACCCTAACGCCGTCTGTCTGTCTGTCTTTGATCTTGCCGGAATCCCATCGGAGTTTGTCATAAGGTGGCAGAATCGCGTTAGATAGACCGTCTGGAATCTTTCAATTTGATTCGTACGGTCTATCCCACGCTAATCTGCTTTCTGGGTACCCTTTCTTTACAACCATACATACATACATACATACATGCATACATTCAGTCAACTAGTAAGCATATTATTATTCTTATTCTTCAATACCCTTTTTATTATTATTTTCATAAAGTAAGCATCTTTTCTAGTTCTAGTTGTTATCCCATCTCTTGAAACAAATTGATTATTTGATTCTTTACAATTATTATTATCTTTTAGATTCTTGATAATCAAACCAAAATTACTGAAACAATGGATGCTGACAACCCTTCTTACTGGCTGGATGCATGTGAGGACATTGATCTTGGCGAATTCGTTCAACCTGATTCGGCTGCTCTCATTGTTGTTCCGTCCGATGTCGTCGATCCTAGTTTCTCCGACGGTGTTCTCGATAGTATCCCGGCCGTCGTCGAGGCGCAACCCGCAGTCACGCCTGTGTCTAACGGTGTCAAGAGAGGTCATGGTGAGGTTAACAAGTCGAACGAGGGTGATGTCGGGAACCGGGAAAGGTTTGGGAAAAGGGTTCGGGTTGAACGGGAAAGGGTTTGTAGGAAGAGGGGTCGTGATAGTCGTGATTGTGATGTGAGGGATAAAGGTTTTACGAGAAGGCGAGAGCAGCATTGTAATGGCGGAAGAGGGAATAGGGATTTGGATTGGAGGGAAGGAAGGGGGTATTGGGAGAGGGACCGTTTGGGGACGAACGATATGGTGTTTCATCCCGGTTCTTGGGAATCGAGTGGTAACCGGGATGTCAAGGCGCATGTTGAAAAGAATAATGACGGCAATGAAGGGGAGTTGAAGAAAGATGAATCCAAGAAAAAAGTCGCAAGGGAACATGCGCGCAAGTACCAGTTAGATGTTCTTGGACAAGCGAAAAACAAAAATACTATAGCGTTTTTAGAGACGGGGGCCGGGAAGACTCTTATTGCTGTACTCCTTATAAAGAGTATGTATGATGATTTGCATAAACAAGGCAAGAAGATGCTGGCTGTGTTTTTGGTTCCAAAGGTGCCACTTGTTTATCAGGTAATTTTGTTACAGATATTAACAGATCGTTTTTTTTAAACATGTAGTTCATGGTCTGAAGTTTATGTTATCTTAATCACATGTGCAGCAAGCGGAAGTTATACGTGAGCAAACGGGCTACGAAGTTGGTCATTATTGTGGAGAGATGGGCCAAGATTTTTGGGACGCCAGGAGATGGCAACGGGAGTTTGAGAAGAAACATGTAACTTCTGACCACATGGAAAATTTATACACTTGTTAACATTTAGTTAATTTTGCCATTCTGAAATTCAATTTATTTGTCGTGTAGGTTCTAGTGATGACTGCTCAAATTCTTTTGAATATTCTCAGACATAGCATAATAAAAATGGAAGCAATAAATTTGCTTATTTTAGACGAGTGCCATCATGCTGTGAAGAAACATCCTTACTCTTTGGTGATGTCTGAGTTTTATCACACAACAGCTAAGGAGAAAAGGCCATCTGTTTTCGGAATGACCGCCTCGCCTGTTAACCTAAAGGGTAAAGTAGTCATTTTTCATGTTGCCGAATTTTGTAATGCTTTTTTGATGCAAACTAGTGATGAAGCTGAATCAATACTTATTATCAATTTTTGTTTTTCATGTAGGTGTCTCTAGTCAAGTAGATTGTGCCATAAAGATCCGTAATCTCGAAACAAAACTCGATTCTGTTGTTTGTACGATAAAAGACCGCAAAGAGCTTGAGAAACATGTTCCAATGCCAATAGAAACTGTAGTGGAGTATGATAAAGCAGCTAGTTTATGGTCACTACATGAGCAGATTAAGCAAATGGAAGTTGAAGTTTGGAAAGCTGCACAATCAAGTTCTAGAAGAAGCAAGTGGCAATTTATGGGAGCCAGAGATGCTGGCGGGGTTAAGGAGGAGCTTCGCCAAGTTTACGGCGTCTCTGAAAGAACAGAAGGTGACGGGGCTGCTAATTTCATTCAAAAACTGAGAGCTATTAATTATGCACTTGATGAGTTGGGCCAGTGGTGCGCTTACAAGGTACACGAAAGGTTATTAGATTATTTGTTATTCTTATGTCGGGTTCTGGTATTAATGTGATTTGTAAAACTTGTGTGTTAACAGGTTGCAGAGTCGTTTTTGACAGCGTTGCAAAGTGATGAAAGGGCAAACTTCCAGCTAGATGTGAAGTTTCAAGAATCCTACTTGAGCAAAGTTGTTTCTTTGTTGCAATGCCAACTATCTGAGGGTGCGGTTTTACAAAACAATGGTGGAGAAGTTAGTGAGAAGGGGTGTGAATCGACTTGCGTTGATGAGATTGAGGAAGGCGAGCTTCCTGACACTCAGGGTGAGTATATTCTTTCCATCTCTCGGTTAGGCATGCCAACATTATTTTGAAGTACATTATTGGTAGAGGACATTGGTTCATTTATCTTTTGTAGCATTAGGTAAGGGTAAAATTAGGCTTTTGAAAAGAATGTTATGCTTGCATTTTCTTGGTTGAGAGTCCTTTAGTCACACACCATAAACTCACATAATTTAAAATCTTGCATTTTTAATTATTATTTTTGTTTAATTCATTATAGTTGTCTCTGGTGGAGAGCATGTGGACGTGGTAATAGGAGCTGCGGTGGCTGATGGAAAAGTGACCCCGAAAGTCCAGTCGTTGATCCAGATACTTCTCAAGTATCAACACATGGAGGATTTTCGGGCCATTATATTTGTTGAACGAGTTGTCGCTGCCCTTGTTCTTCCAAAGGTTTAGTATTACTGCCTATTCTTTTACTCACACATAATTATTGTCCACAGACAAAACAATTTATAAATTTATTGTATGAACAATTAATGCAGATTTAAGTTAGTGAAGCGCCAGTAATACCGAAAATTCATTTAAGATACTAATTAACTAATAAAACTTGCAAGATTGAATGATTAGACCATATGAGTAGCCAATGGTAACTTGGGGAAATTAGTAAATTATAACTATTCTTTTCTGCAAGTGGAAAATTTGTTTTGAGACAATTTGAAATAATATTATGGAATGAACGTGACATTATGGTGAAACGTGCAGGTTTTTGCGGAGCTTCCATCTCTAAATTTCATTAATTCAGCGAGTCTGATAGGGCACAACAATAGTCAGGAGATGCGCTCTTCTCAAATGCAGGATACTATTTCTAGATTCCGAGATGGAAGGGTATGCATTTTAGAAATTGGGTTGATTTGTCTTATGATTTATCTTCATCTGATCAAATTGGTTAAGGCGTTATGCTAAAAGACTTGGCTAGGTTGTGACTGAATATAATGATTAATGATTGATTGTCCCTGATTTATAGGTGACACTTTTAGTTGCCACCAGTGTGGCAGAGGAAGGTCTTGATATTCGCCAATGCAATGTTGTTATTCGGTTTGACCTTGCAAAAACTGTGTTGGCATATATACAATCTCGGGGCCGGGCCAGAAAGCCCGGATCTGATTATATTCTAATGGTTGAGAGGTAATGGCCGTTATTACATCTTAATATTTGACAAGAGCGCTTAAAAATTTGAATTTTTGATTAATGCTATCTTTTTTTTTTCAGAGGAAATTTGTCACACGAGGCGTTTTTGAGGAACGCTAGAAATAGTGAAGAAACTTTGAGGAAAGAGGCAATTGAAAGAACTGACCTCAGTCATCTTAAGGATACTTCAAAGTTAATTTCCATAGAGCCGGCACTTGGTACGGTCTACCAGGTGGAATCAACTGGTGCTGTTGTGAGTTTAAATTCTGCTGTTGGGCTTATTCATTTCTACTGCTCTCAACTCCCTAGTGACAGGTCACATCACTATATTTTGTTACGTTACTGTATGCGTGAAGGGATCTTAGCTTTTGTTTAATATTTTTGTGGAACCATTTTGCAGGTATTCAATTCTTCGTCCTGAGTTTACTATGGAGCGACATGAGAACCCTGAAGGCCCGACTGAATACTCATGCAGACTTCAACTTCCTTGTAACGCACCATATGAGAATCTTGAAGGCCCTGTATGCAGTTCAATGCGCGTTGCACAACAGGTACGCGTTATACCTTTACGCATTAGCATTAGGTGAACTATTACTAAAAGATAGCTTATCTTGAATAAATGTAGTTTATCTTAAATAAGTTCAAGGAACTTTGTAAAGTTACTTTTTTTAAATATGCAGGCGGTTTGTTTAGCTGCGTGTAAGAAGCTTCATGAAATGGGAGCATTTACCGACATGCTGTTGCCAGATAAGGGAAGTAAGGGAGAAGGTGCGAAAGCTGATGAAAATGATGAAGGAGACCCGTTACCAGGAACTGCTAGACATAGGGAGTTTTATCCCGAAGGTGTAGCTAATATTCTTCAGGTGAGTTTTGTGTTTTTACCTTGACCAACCCATTGGCTTGTTCTGAATCATATTCGGTTTATTTGTTTATATATGACAGGGTGATTGGATTCTGTCTGGTAGAGATGAACATGATAATTCCAAACTGTTTCGTGTCTATATGTATGTTGTGAAATGCGTTAATGTCGGCTCCACAAAAGATTCATTTTTGACTCAAGTTTCAGAGTTCGCAGTGCTTTTCGGCAATGAACTGGATGCAGAGGTTCATCAATCATCTACTTTTTAAAACTTTTGTGTCATCGTATACTTATTAATAAATGGGCATTCTCTGACGAAGAAACGTTTTTCTTAAAGGTGTTATCGATGTCAACGGAGCTCTTTATTGCCCGAACAATGACAACTGAGGCATCTCTTGTCTTTCGGGGGTGCATTGAAGTTACTAAAAGTCAGGTTGGTTGCTTATATTTGCTTATAGTTTTTAGTCACAGTTGTATGTAGACTATGCAGTCACTTTTTAACAATTTTAATTAACTACAGTTGGATTCATTGAAGAGCTTTCATGTAAGACTAATGAGCATTGTACTGGATGTGGATGTGGAGCCATCAACTACTCCCTGGGATCCCGCCAAAGCGTATTTGTTTGTGCCCGTTTGTGGTATAAAAGAACAGGAAAAGCAAATTGATTGGGATACCATAGAGAACATTATAAAAAAATCTGCGTGGAACAACCCACTTCAGAGAGCCCGCCCCGATGTGTACCTTGGAACAAATGAACGAACGCTGGGTGGGGACCGCAGAGAATACGGATACGGGAAACTACGCGGGCAAAAGTCACATCCTACTTATGGTGTTAGAGGAGCTGTAGCACAATTTGATGTTGTCAAAGCATCTGGATTGGTTCCCGATCGAGCGGCTAATGGAAACTTAACAGATGGAAAGTTGATGATGGCTGATTCGTGTACCGACGCGCAGGATCTTGTTGGAAGGATTGTTACAGCAGCTCATTCTGGGAAGAGGTTTTACGTTGATTCTGTACGATTTGAAATGACAGCGGAGAACTCGTTTCCTAGGAAAGACGGTTACCTTGGTCCACTTGAGTACACTTCATATGCTGATTACTATAAGCAGAAGTAAGCAGATGGATAGATACCTTGAATTTATTATAACCTTTTTCGTTTCAGTTCGTTAGCATATCATCTTATTATTGTGAAAATATAGGTATGGAGTAGACCTGATGTATAAACAGCAACCGCTGATAAGAGGGCGTGGAGTGTCATACTGCAAAAATCTACTGTCACCTCGGTTTGAGCATTCGGAAGGTAACTGCTACTCTTAAACTATGTTAAAAGTAATAATGGATGGCTTAAGATTTATTTTAATTCTTCAGGTCATGAAGGTGAGTCAGAAGATACACCTGATAAAACATATTATGTGTTCCTCCCTCCAGAGCTTTGTTTTGTGCACCCTCTTAGCGGATCAATAATTCGCGGGGCACAGAGATTACCGTCAATAATGAGGAGGGTTGAAAGCATGTTGCTTGCGGTTCAGCTTAAGAATGTTATTAGTTATCCTGTTCCTGCATATAAGGTATGTTTTATTTTCCAAATTGTCATATGACCGCTATCTTATTATAATAACCTCGTGTACAGATTTTGGAAGCTTTGACCGCGGCTTCATGCCAGGAAACGTTTTGCTATGAAAGAGCGGAGTTGCTAGGAGATGCTTATCTAAAATGGGTTGTTAGTCGGTATCTTTTTCTCAGGCATCCGCAAAAACACGAAGGCCAGCTCACCAGAATGAGACAGCAAATGGTTAGCAACATGGTGTTGTACCAGTATGCTCTTACGAAGGGGCTTCAATCGTATATCCAAGCGGACCGATTTGCTCCATCTAGATGGGCTGCTCCAGGGGTCCTACCGGTTTTTGACGAGGATGATAAGGAAACTGATTTCTTGTCAGATCAAGAAACGGGCGCAATCACGGAGACTATAAATGATGAGCTGGAGGATGGCGAGCTGGACGAGGGTGATTCAAGTTCTTATCGGGTGTTATCCAGTAAGACACTTGCTGACGTGGTTGAAGCGTTAATTGGAGTTTATTACGTTGAAGGTGGAAAACAAGCTGCGAATCATTTCATGAAATGGGTCGGGATCCAGGTCGATTTCGATCCCGCCACCGAGATAGAGACGCAAGCACGGGCACCTGGCGCTGTTCTAGATAGTATATTAAGGAGTGTTGATTTTGGTGCCATAGAGGGCAGTTTGAACTTTAAGTTTCAGGATAAAAGTCTGCTTGTTGAAGCCATTACTCATGCTTCTAGACCGTCTTCCGGTGTTTCATGTTACCAGCGGTTGGAGTTTGTTGGCGATGCGGTTCTTGATCACCTTATTACAAAACACTTGTTTTTTATGTACACCGATCTCCCACCGGGACGCTTAACTGATCTGCGGGCGGCCGCTGTAAATAATGAGAACTTTGCACGTGTTGCTGTTAAGCATAGACTTCATGTGCATCTCAGGCATGGGTCAAGTGCCCTTGAAAAACAGGTATTCAGTGTAAACTTTTGGTCGTTTAACAAACCGCTACTGTAATTAACTTGCGCAAGTTTTAACTGAACTTTTTTTGAGCAGATACGAGATTTTGTGAAGGAGGTTGAGAGTGAAGTGTCAAAACCAGGGTTCAACTCATTTGGTCTTGGAGATTGCAAAGCTCCAAAAGTCCTCGGTGACATTTTTGAATCTATTGCTGGTGCTGTCTTCTTAGACAGCCAGCGGGACACGTCGTCTGTTTGGAAGGTAAGTTGGTTGCTAAATCTAGTCCAGACTAATTCACCATTTTACTTTTGAAGCACGTGTTTTTATGTTAACTTCGCTTGGTTGCGATACAGGTTTTCCAGCCTCTGTTGCATCCAGTGGTGACACCAGAAACGCTCCCAATGCATCCGGTACGGGAGCTACAAGAACGTTGTCAGCAACAGGCTGAAGGGCTGGAGTACAAGGCCACCCGAAATGGTAATGTGGCTACCGTTCAAGTGTTTGTTGATGGTGTCCAGGTTGGCATTGCTCAAAATCCTCAAAAGAAAATGGCTCAGAAGTTGGCTGCTCGTAACGCTCTGGCTGCATTAAAAGCGAAAGAAACGGAAGCGGAAGCAGCCAAAGAGAAGGAAAATGAAGAGAATGGCAAGAAGAAGAATGGGAGTCAAACGTTTACTAGACAAACTTTGAATGACATTTGTTTGCGCAGAAATTGGCCAATGCCATCGTATCGGTTAGTAACTGCAAACTGCGCAGGGTTTTTTTTAATTATTTTTAGATTAACCTATTACGTTATTGTGGCATATATAGGTGTGTGAGCGAAGGTGGTCCTGCACACGCAAAACGGTTTATATTTGCTGTACGGGTAAATACGTCTGATAAAGGGTGGACCGACGAATGTGTGGGAGAGCCAATGCCAAGTGTAAAGAAAGCTAAAGATTCAGCTGCAGCTTTGCTATTGGAGCTTCTAAATAGGTTGTATGCGTATAATTGCTAACTCATGATTCTAACGTCGAATGTTTAACAAACGAGCTTGATTCTGAGAACACATACAGATACATATGCTGAGTTTTTTTTTTTCATTCATTCTCTTGGATTATGTATTTGACATCATTGGTGGATGGAACCATTAAAAACTCAAATCTTGTATTACATATTGGATCTTTTGAGCTACTAGAATTTTAAACTCAAATCTTGTATTACTAAGTACACTACCATAACTTTTTTTTTTGTATTCATCAATATGCCCATGGGTATGAATCGAATACCGAACCTAGGCTGACTGATATTTAAAACATGATTCATGAACAATACTCAATGTTGACAGGGTAAATTCATGTGTATGCTGCTTGATGCGGCTTTGAAAACTGGAGCGGATCAAAACAGGAACTGGCTAGCGTAACTGTATGCCAATTGTTTACGTTTGAATCGGGTTTGGGAGGGGAATTAAGGTTGAGAGTAGAGGTGCACAAATCGGGTTCACCTTGAAAACCCGAACCGGTTCGGAACCGGTTTTTTTCACACCGGGTAGAAAATGAAACCGGTTCCAGTCAAGAACCGGTTCGGTTCCCGACCCGAACCGATGCCCAGAAATGCAAACTTTTAGGAACCGGGTAGGGTTGGAACCACACCGGTTATTACGTAAAAACCGGTTCCACCGGTTTTTTTTGAAATTCAAACAATATAGCCGTTAGAAACCGATTCCAACGGCTATATAGCCGTTTTTGACCGTTGGAACCGGTTTTATTACTATATTTAGCCATTTTTCATTCTATAAATACCAATGTATGAGTGTGTACTTGTTAAATCACTTCCAAAACTATAAAACACACTCCAAAACACAATTAAGCTTAAACCGACAACAAATGGCAACTAATGACGACGTTGTTATGGTGATCGAAACAACAAGATGCCCCGATGTTTGGGTTCATTACGATTTGTGTCTAATGACCGACTCACATGAGATCACCATAACAACGACGGAGTAGTATTTTAGTTTGTTTTTGAGTTTGGTGGTGAAACAAGTGGTGGAAAACAAGTTATATATAGGTTTCGGGCATTAAAAACCGGTTCCAACGGCTATATTACCGTTGGAACCGGTTACAACGGCTCTATTCTCTCTCAAAAACCGGTTCCAACGGCTATATTACCGTTGGAACCGGTTCCAACGGCTAATTTGACCAATGTTTGACTAATAAAAAAAAACCCGCCGGAACCGGTTTTTTCGGGTAGGAACCGAACCGGTTACAATTAAGAACCGGGTAGGAACCAGGTTGGAACCGATGGGGACATACAAATAGGAGAACCGGGTACGATTTTCGGGTACAAAAATACCCAAATCGGGTATTGGGCCAACCGGGTAGGAACTGGAACCGGTTCCGGTTCGGTTCCACCAGTTAGGTTCCGAAACCGGTTTTTTTGTGCACCTCTAGTTGAGAGTGATGAATCTCAACAGCTGTGCTCCAGCAGTGGTGAATCTAGACAGAAGGTTGACGCTCACTAGAGCGACAATCCGTTATCAAAATGCTTGCCATACTTAACACTGCTTTGATGGAAAAAAAAAATAATTCAATACAAAATAATCCTCACTCATTCCTAGTGCTCAAAAAATCACTTCAGGAATGTATATATATACACGCAAATGTTAGTTGCAGATCAACGCGAAACTTAACCTAAAAGACAATCTTCCTCAGGCCTCAGGCAGTATGATAAACCCTTTAGGTAGCGGTAAACTCGTTCTGCAAAACATATATAATAATTAATAAAACAAAAATACATCAATAAATTATTTTGAACAAGATACGGCGTCACAAAACTTGACACAAAAATCATATTTGTCACAACTGCCACCCGGTCCCATGGCCAGCATAGAAGAGTTAAATGGCGTATAAAAGAAAGCACAAGATGCATTTCTCATACAAAATTCTTTACCAAATTATTTGTTTTAAGGTAAAAAGTTTTTATTTAGAGTAACATGTTTTGATTTAGAGTAATGTGACGACGTGTCAGCTGACAAAAAAATCAAGCCCTAATTGGCAATCTATATATAACAGCCTATATTATTTGATGTAAGACTAACTATATAGCTTAACAAAAAATAAAATATAAAAATTACAGACCTGAAAGAAACTTGTTTGCTACTCACTCATCCACAGGTTTATAGAAAGTCAATTCCGCAACCAACGCAATATGATCACTTCCCCATTTCTGAAAACAAAAATTAATTATAACACTCTTTTAACGGTCAAGGTAAAATTACGCAAAAGCTCCAAAATTTTAAAAAATCTAATGATAATAATAATAATAATATTAAAAAAATAATAATAGTAATTTTAATAAAAGCATCCCAATACCTTTGTAGGATACCCAGGAGTCCATTCCATTGCATGTTTGGGTATAGGAGCAAGAACCCTAACAGTTTGAAGACCTTCAGATCGCCTGCATGTAAAATAATTACAATTCACCTCCGTGGTTAATGTATACCTCTTCCTTTTGTTTTCATTTTTTCCTTTTTTAAAGAAGATTGGGAAATGATGATGATGACTCACCAGATGTAATCAACAGTCCCCTGGAAACGCCTATGGTAGCTAGTCACCTGAGGCTCACCGTTCGAGTCTCTACTTCCTGAACAATCCTGAAAACAAAATATATTCTTATATATCTTTAACTGAAACGTGAAGAGAAAATGGTATATGTAGCCCACCTCAACTTCTGTATATGTGCTTCGTAGTTTTAGTTTGTGTTCCACAGTCATGCATTCTGAACTGCCAGTTGCAGCCTCTATTTCCATAGGGGTCCAACCTGATGGGTCATAAAAGGGGGTCTGATTCTCCACAAAAGGTTCATCATCGACCATGTCAACTCCATCTGCCACGTCAGCTACATCTGCCATGTCACTTCCATCAGGGCCATGCAAGTCAGACAAAAATGAAGCGGAATCCACCTCGCCTACAGGTACATCTTCTATGGCTTCCAGTATTTCATGTTCATCTGAATTCTTGTCATTGGTAATTATATCGGACGAGATACTTTCCAAAATCTCTGAGGTGCAATTTACAGAACTGCCCTTGCTTTCTTCCTTGGTCTCGGGTTGTGGAGCGGTTTTTTCATCTTTATGTGTTGTATCAACCGTTGTAGGAGATTGAGTAGCATTATTAGTTGACTGAGTTCTACAACAATAAAAAAAGACGAAAGATATTCATAAATCGGTTCTTAATGTCTAGTTATGATAATGTCCAAAAAGTTTTATGATAGGATGATACATACCTGAAATTAGAGACAAACGGTCTTTTGGGACGAATTTCAGCAGAATATTGCCCTGATATCTTATTTCTAGGCAGTTCAGACACATTTAACTGTATTGAGAAGTAAACTTAGCATACGATCTACAAAAAATCCTAGTAATAGGTGTTTTGTGAAAACCAGAAATTTGTTTAACCTTTTGCTCGGATATGAAGTTGTACAGTGGAGTCTGCAGCATAAGAAAGAGAGTT
The DNA here is from genome assembly GCF_021521415.1 of Bidens hawaiensis. Classification (NCBI taxonomy): domain Eukaryota; kingdom Viridiplantae; phylum Streptophyta; class Magnoliopsida; order Asterales; family Asteraceae; genus Bidens; species Bidens hawaiensis. The sequence goes on from NW_027495490.1 coordinate 41,488, forward strand.
ATTAGAATGATAAATAAAGTCAAATTTAAGGTCAAAGAAAGTCTTGACCTAAAACCTAAGATACCTTTGGGGTTGAGTTAAAATCTCCACATAGAACAACAGGAGCATCATCCCAAAGCTTTGATGTAGCATAAGCTCTTTCTAGAAGTATCCTAACCTGTTGGTTAAAGATGGACCAGATGTAATTTTAAAAGTCAAAAAGCAATAGATAAAACACAGGTTATAGATTGTAAATTTATACCTAATAAATAAGGAACTAGTTGCGCCACATGACACAATTCTATGAACCAATTTTTTCCCCGGCTTCTCTTATTTCACTCCTTAAATATAGTAACTACACTAACTTCTACGCAATTTAAAACGCATCTTATCTCAAAATATCATGTTATAATTTCAATCTATTTATTACTAACTAATTAATAGTTTTTTCTACTCAACCCATGCAATACACGAGTTTCTAACTTCTTATTAATATACAACGTAGGCAAATTGATAGTTTCAAGTAAATTGCAAGCAGTTATGCATCACTCATAAGGAATCTCCTTCTCTTTGTATATATATAGTTCAATAATCTACAAGGGAGCAAAACAAAAGGAATATTTATACAACTAAAAGATTTGTTAATACCTGCCCAAGCTTGATTTCTCCCCTTTTAGGATTGTAGAGCACATGAATGTTACAAATGACGACTTTATTATGGCCTTCAGAGCTGCAGGCACAAAACAGTTCACTGCAAGATTAAGAAATAAATGAAAGAAAAAAAGTACAAAAACTGGAGAATATGCTGTACTTACCATGAACTAGAATGTGATCCTGCTGAACTTTTCTCACTTGATGACTGTTTAATGTAATAATAACATTTAGTGAAATAATGAAAAAAAAAACATACACAGTTTTGCATGTGAAAGTTTAAGAAAAAATATCAATGAAGACCAACTCACCTCTAGAACACATATCTGAGCAACATTCTCTCGCAATCCAAACTTACTGAACTCAATAGCTTCCTCATGCAGAAGCTTAAACCTAGTATCAAAATTTTATATCAATGTTAACAGATGCAGCTGCTTATAACTGCAGCATGCAATTGATTTACCAATTGCTTAAATCATATATACCATGAAGCATTGGGTTCATAAAAAATAATATTCTACACCAGCAGGGGGTCATTGTTAAAAAGTACAAAAAGACTTTAATAGAAAAACCTTGATGAACGCCAAAATATTGCACAACCATCAACCGCCACGCCAGTTCTCATCTGACATAGAAGAAAAGAAAACATTAATAAACACACATAAATTTTCAAAGATAGAAGAGAAAAAAGTTACAACACTAATACTAAATGTACCGAACCAATATACTCGATTCTAAATTTATGTGAATAATCAAAATTGCATCAACTAACAGCAAAGAAGCTATCTAAGGACCAAACATTAAACCTATTACAGTTTGTCAAGTGCAATTCAAATTTTCTCTTTTGACGTCTGTGGTAAGGTCCACGATCCACCAACAATTAGTTTGAAAGTCGCAGCATATGCTTATCAACAATTAAGAGTTAAGACAAGAAACTACGGGTTAGCTGATTGAGGATATAACTTGGATCCATGTATAGTTAGTTATATTCTCAATCACTAGTTGAAACAGTTCTTCTGTTTTACAGACATTAATAATTTGTGATATCTGTCTACATCATTTTAAAAAACCTACACGCTAACAAAGTTTGGCGGCCACAAAGCAATATGATATGCTTATGAGTAAATACATAACATGTGACCAATATACACACCATTCATGACACCACATGCAACATTTACCTTCCAGATACCATTATATCCCCGAATCTTTAGGTCTTCTTCCAATTCTTGGAATCTATCAACCTCCTGCAAACACAAAAAAACAAACTTAAATGTAAAACAATGTTACTCTAAAATCAAAAACCGAAACATAAAAATAACCACTACCAAAAGGTAAGTCTTTTATGCATTCCAAACTCATTAAATAGTTCACCTGAAGGCATAATATATCAGCCAACCATAACCCGAGCTCAAACATAATATTTCTCTTTCGAAATTCCCAATCCAAAATATGTCTAGGTATGTGAAAGTAAAGTTCGCTTCTATGACTAATAGCCAGGTAATCAGCTAGTATATTGTATGAGAGAACCGTAAACCGCTCTGCAGAAAAAACAGGTTAATGCCAATTATATGAAAAGCTTATCTTTTTTATTAGTACTGTATATGAAGATAAATTGATAATGCTACTGGTGAAAGCTCATTCACATGAATCATAACTAGTTGTGCCAACGAGTCGAGCCGATCCCAAGCTCGAGTAGGCTTGAGCTCGGCTCATTTCAAGCTCCTTTTCTAAAGCTCGAGTTTGACTCGTAAGTTGTTTTTTCAAGCTCGCTTATTATTTAATTTAAATACCTCTTTAACTAATTTTATATATTTTTGAGAAAAACATTGAATGAGCCTTAGCTTGGCTAGAGCTCGGCTATGCAGGGTTAAATTAATTCATAGAAGTCCAAAAGAAGTCAAGCTTAAAAAAGCGCGCACACACAAAGCTCATCAAAGCTCGAGCTCGAACTCGAAAAGCTCACCTCGTTTCGAGCTATTTATCTATCCGAGCTTGGCTAGACTCGTTTGCACTCCTAAATGTATAATTACCACAACTAGGCGGAGGCAACGGCTTCGCCTGCTCCCAATTCCGATAGTCAGAAGCCGGTTTCGACGGGCATTGGAACCGCGGTTGCGGCCGAAACTGTCCGTAAGGCTGCCGTGGCGCAAACTGTTGGTACGGAGGCCGACGAAACTGTTGACTCTGCTCACCATTCTGCTGCTGTTGTTTCCCTTGAAAGTGTTGATTAGGTTTAAAATGTGGATGCGGCTGTCGAAACTGTTGATTTTGATTATTATTATTATTATATTGCTGCTGGTACGGATTATACGGCTGTGCGTGTGGATTAAACGGTGGATTCGAATTATTATTAGGTCTAGAATTGAAACGCGGCGGCGGAGGATTATTATTATTGTTATAATCCGGACGGAATTGGCGATTGACGTCGTTGATGACGTCATCAGGTAGATTTGAGAATCCTCTGGTGGTGTGCGATTGATTATTACGGCCACCGCCTCTGTACTGTAATAATAATAAATGAATTAGTAAAAGGAAGAAGTGGAAATTGAATGATTATTATTATTATTAAGTGTTGATGATTACGGCGGCGGAAGGACGGAGGGACATGGCGACGGCGGCGGAGCGGAGGAGGTGCGATACGAACCGGCGATGATCGGTCACGGGTCAAGCGCGTTATCCACGCTCCTGTTACACGTGCCAAATATTTACATTTACATTATCAGTCCCTATAGTTGTACTCGTTGAATTGGCTCGTGAGTTACTTACAAATTGATTTGTTGAGTAACACTAGCCCAAGCTTGATTAAAACCTTACCCTTCGTTACACATAATAACTATATGATTTTTTTAACTTTTAATCTAATTTTTTTAGGACCACAATTTCTGTGATGTATTATGTAAAAAGGGTATTTGGGTGTGGTGTGTTAGGTTGTACTTGGTGTGACACGATTAATCAGTCCTACCTATCTAACTAGCGTGCGTACATAACAACCCTTTTACTCTGAAGTTTCCTTGAGCCTCGAAGTTCATCCATCCCGATGTCACTCCGAAGTTTCGACGTTTCATACCCGACACTTGACATGTAGTAGAGGTGCTGCCTGTTTATTTTTAAGCTTCATATTTCTAAACCCCATTTTTAAGGAATTACGCTTAAGTTATTTCAATACATGGCTTAAACCCTAGTCGGGGATATAGTTTAAACATTGAATAGTTTTAAATAGGTATTTATAGTCAAAATAACATTTCTTCATGACTAAGAAACGCAAAATTTACATATAAATGTTATAGTTAAATTGGCGTTTCTTCTTGAACAATAAACGTAAAGATATTTATAAATAGACGTTTCTTCGTGAAGAAGAAGAAGAAATGTTGTAACATTTCGGATTTTTCAAACCCGTATTCGTTTACTCATAATTCGACCGGGGAATATTTTAGATCACTATAATTAATCAAGAATCAAATATTTAAGTTTCTTAAGTTCACTTTAAACCCCTCATAGTTTATATAATGTTCATTTCTTCTTTATTGTATAACAAGTTCAATAACTGACCAAACATCAAACTTCAAGGACCATTTGTGTCAAAAATCAAAACTTGACCACCCTAGGCCGGAGCTTCACGTGGTGGGCTACCCCTCCCCCACCGCGCGGCGCTATGGGATACCTGCACATACTCGTTTCGTGTTTGATCATTTCCTAGTTCGTTTTGGTATAAAATCGATTATGTTTGACATATTTGAGTGAATTAATGACCAAGAAATCATAACATAACTAAAACACAAGTCCTAAATCGTTTATTACTAATTAAGGGTGAATCTTTATTATTGTTTCAATGATTCTCTCATTAAAATCATATATTCTTACTTAAACGAATGACAAGTCCAAAATTAGTTCATTTTTGCTATTTCTATATAAACAACTCATAATCTCTGCCACAAACCTTCACCCCAAACCCTAGAGAAACCTCTCCAGCCTTCACCCTCTCTGCTCATCATCAACTTTGTCGGTTTTTGCTTAATTGGTTGAATACACAAGTTTGTTCGTTTGACTTTGCATGCGTGTGGACCGTTAACTCTTCATATATCCTTGTTCTTTCACTTTCCGGGTAAGTTGTAAACTAAGAAAACATTCATATACATTCCCTAGTCAATAAACTTCAATCAATTTCGGTGGTTGAAGGGTGTTGACTGGTCAAATCTTTTAAAACTTGTTAAAAGGGCAAAATAGTCAACAAGTTTGACTTAATGTTTTCTCATACTTCTGGTCGGATTCAACGTTCGGTCCAGAAGACTTTTATTCTCGTAACGCAATTTTAAGGTTGCTGACCAAAACCCGACTTTAGACTCGCTATTCGGATTCTGGTCAGTACTAGCTCACTAAACGTTTAATTCAACATAACTAGAGTTCTACTCATCCCTTTGGATTGATTCTAGCGGCAACGATGTCGTTTTTATTTATATTATCATATCCTGAAGTCTCATATTCTGATTTCTTCATATCGTTTGATGTATAGTGGACGACTCGCTTATTCGTTAGCTCGCTTATTCGTATTTATATTCGTTTGACATTAATCTAAGGTGAGTTTTTATCATTCCCTTATTTTACTCAATTTTCACAATGTTTTGGGGACATATGCGTACATCATACTATATATATATATCAAAAATAGCAAACGTGTAATTGTGTGTGATTAATCAAATATGCTTGTTATGTGCTTACTTGTCTATGTACGTATTTGTTTGGCATATCCCCTTGTGGAGGGTTCTCATACTATTGACCGGCGCCCGATTCGCTTGGCAATGGTTTAATCGACAACTGATTTGCTCATGGTTTGATTTACATACCACATTTATTACGTTTTGCTTATTTTTCTTATTTATCATATTAACATTATTTTTTGACAAAATTGGTGATAAACTCACTCAACATGTGTTGTTGACAAACTCTGTTTTTTACGCATATGCAGGTTGCTTGAAGTTGAAGTATGGACACTTAGAAAGACCTTAGGGTTTTAATGAAGACAAACATGAATCTAAATTTGTGATATTTATTTATTTGGAATATTTTGTTTTATTTGGATATTATGTGTATTCTTTGAATAAATAATTAATTAGATATTGTCACTTTTATATTATGATAGTATCTTCGAGCTGTGAGCAATCAGATCACACCCCGACATTTCCGCCTTAGGTTGGGGTGTGACAAACGTAGCGCATAATTGGTAAATAAACAGAAAGACTACATGTCTAAATGTTTTATTTCAGACAAATGATTATCAAGGTTTAAAGTTATGCAAATTAGACGAAAGGTCTAAAGCTAGATCATTTGATCTAGATATATGTAAAAGTTGTTCTCATACTATAGATATGGGGTAATGCACATACAGAAATCAGTACAGAAAACTAATTAGAACAAAGTGAGTATGCTCAAACTTTCACAAATCTTTAAACGATTCATATGAACAAATGTTTACATGGGATTATATATCCCTAAAACTTTATAAGCAAAAGTAATCGTTGGCCCTTAGGTTATCATATACGTTTGTCTGGATCCTTACATATGTGAGCAGTCAGTGGGTACATTGCACCACGCTTGGTCATCCTCCACCATGACGGGTCGGGTCCAAGTTATATCCGCGTGGGGAATGGTCTTGTGTATATTGGTAGTTGCTAAGTATTCGAACGTTGCGGTATTTGCTGAGCGGTTTCGAGTTGAGCATGAGTTTATAATAGTATTTCAGAATTTTAGAACTTGATTATTTTCTTTGCCATGACAGACCGGGTCATAAGATACCCTTAGGGAATAATTAAGTATATAAAATGTTTTAGAGCCAACGTATTCACCAGCATGTGTTGCTGACGTATTTTATAAACTCTTTTGCAAGTAATGATTAGTTGGAGATAGAAGATGACGGCGTTAGCCATTAGACGATATGATTGCTCAAATATTTTGATTAAATGTAAAAGGCGTAAATTATCTTTTTATCTTTTGTAAAACTCTATCAAGTGTTAACTCCCGAGATTTTGAATATAATACTATTTTAATGAAAGGATTTCGATTTGCAACCAATGCTATGATATATTTGCAAAATAGGTACCAACAGTTGATCACACGCCTATGCTCAAAGTTGGGGTGTGACTTGCATTGAATCTATCGATTATTGGGTTCCAAAATTTCGTGTCATATCAACACTAATCGTTAAACTGAGATAAGTGAATGAAAATTCACCTGCCCCACACCCAACAATCACCGCCATCATTACCAATTCGTCTTCACTAACCGGGGTACAATAAACACAACTTTTAGCAAGATTAACTTTAAGACCTGAAGTTACGAAAAAAAAACCCCTTGCAGCAACTGAGTCAACTTCTTCATATTGCTTGCTGACCACTACATTAGAAACATGGTATCGTCAGCAGAACAAAAATGGGAAATAATCAGCCCATCATTTGGCTAATGAATTCCCGAAATCAGCCTAACTCGCCTTATCCTATCTATCATCACTTGTAGGGCTTCTAAAGCAATCACAAATAAGAACGGAGCAAGCGGATCACCTGTCTAATAACTCTATATAAGTTAAATTCTATAGTGGGCGAGCCATTTACCAGAACCGAGCTTCTACCCAATTTCAGGTAAGCCGAAATCCAAGAATCCGTATTGCAAGATGGAACCCATGCCACCTATAATGTTCAATAAAAATCCTCAAGGGTATCGTATGCCTTCTCAAAACCTACCTAAAAAGCATATTTTTTTATCCTTAACGGCCCATGAAATAATTTCATTAACCATTAATGGCTCATCCAAAGTATATCTCCCTTCAATAAAAGTTGTTTGAGCTGAAGAAATCAACGGACCGATTACACTTTTGAGCCAATTTGCAAGGAGTTTGGCAATTACTTTCCATTGTCAAAGGGTGAACAGGGGCGCAAAGGAGGGCTTGCTGCCACGCTACTCACGAATACCATAACGACATTGCTTCAACCGTGGTGGGTCAGGAGGTGCGCAAGCTCACTCACGGCTGTCATATAGCCGTTGAGCATGGGAAAAGCCCGCCTTGACCATTGGACCGGATAAAAAAAATCATTTAATTTTTAAATTTTACCTATTTAAATAACTATTTTACCCTTTAAAAATTACCGACAGCCTCCATTACCGACAGCCTCCATTTCCTTATCACCACCACTAACTTTTTTCTCTTTTATGTAAGAAAAAAACATTATTTCCATCCATAAGTAGCCTTCACCTTTTGTTATCTTATGTTGTTATTTGTCATGTAAACCAACTATAATAAGTTAGAAAAAAAATCAAACATTTAGATTTTTTTTTTCTTTTCAAACAACAAATTTTATTAAAACAAACTAGTAAGGCGTTAGAAGCCCTAACAATCAACCGCCCAACTTACAACACAAAGTTACACCAATCTTTGCGCAAGCTTTATTTAAGCGAAGATCCATTTATAGTCCAAAGGAACCCCAATAGATCCTATAGCCTCCATAGTTTTTGGAACACTAGCGAATGTTGGAATGAATCAAATCACTCATAACTTTCCAAATACCCCAACATGCCGTGAGATAAGATGGAGTCTTTCTTGTCAACCATCACTAAAATCCTTTTATATGTTTAAATTGCTATACTTTAATAGTGAAAAACCACACACAAACATAACCCTTAGCATTATGTTTATCATTTTCAATAATAATACACAAGTGTGCCAAAGTTTATAAAATTAAATGCTACAATATATATCTAACATACCATAATAAAGGAAATCAGGAATAACACATTTGGTAAATAGACGTTTCTTCGTGAAAAAGAAACGTAGCACATAATTGGTAAATAAACAGAAAGACTATATGTCTAAATGTTTTATTCAAACAAATGATTATCAAGGTTTAAAGATATGCAAATTACACTAAAGGTCTAAAGCTAGATCATTCGATCTAGATATTTATAAAAGTTATTCATGTACTATAAATCGAGATAACGCACAGACATAAATCAGTACAAAAAACTGATTAGAACAAAGGTTAATACGCTCAAACTTTTACAACTCTTTAAACGAGTTATATGAACAAATGTTTACATGAGATTATGTATGCCTAAAACTTTATAAGCAAAAGTAATCGCTGGTCCTCAGGCTATCGTATATGTTTGTCTGGATCTTTACATATGTGGGCAGTCGGTGGGCACACCACACCACGGTTGGTCGTTCATCCGCCACGACAGGGCTAGGCCCAAGTTATACACACGTGAGAAATGGTCTTGGTATATTGGTAGTTGCTAAGTACTCGAACACTAAGGTGTTTGCTGAGTGGTTTCAAGTTGAGCATGAGTTTATAATAGTGTTTCAGAATTTTAGAACTTGATTATTTCCTTTTCCATGACGGACCGGGTCATAAGATACCGTTAGGGAATAATTAAGTATATAAAATGTTATAGAGTCAACGTGTTCACCAGCATGTGTTGCTGACGTATTTTATAAAATATTTTGCAGCTAGTGATTAGTTGGACATAGAAGATGATGGTGTTAGCCATTAGATGATATGATGGCTCAAATATTTTGATTAAATGTAAAAGATGTAAATTATCTTTTTATCAATTAATCTTTTGTAAACTCTATCGAGTGGAAATCCCGAGATTTTGAAAATAATAATATTTTAATGAAAAGGCTTTCGATTTGCAACCAATGCTACGATATATTTACAAAATAGTTACCAATAGTTGGTCACATGCCTATGCTCAATGTCGGGGTGTGACAAAATCCTTGCATTTAATCCATTGATTACCGACTTCCAAAATTTCGTTTCATGTCAACACCAATCGTTAAACCGAGATAAGTGAATGGAAATTCACCTTCCCCACACCCAACAATCACCAATCGTTAAACCGAGATAAGTGAATGGAAATTCACCTTCCCCACACCCAACAATCACCGCCATCCTTACCAATTCGTCTTCACTAACCTGGGTACCACAAACACAACTTTTATCAAGATTAACTTTAAGGCCCGAAGTTAAGAAAAAAAATCCTTGTAGCAACCGATTCAACTTTTTCATATTGCTCGCCGACCACTCCGTTAGGAACATGACATAGTCAGCAAAACAAAAATGGGAAATAATCGGCCCATTATTTGGCTAATGAATTCCCGAAATCAGCCTAACTCGCCTTATCCTATCTACCATTACTTGTAGGGCTTCCATAGCAATCACAAATAAGAACGGAGCAAGCAGATCACCTTATCTAATAATTCTATAGTGGGCGAGCCATTTACCTGAACTGAGCTTCTACCCGATTTCAAGCAAGTTGGAATCCAAGAAATCCAACTTTCCGGAAACACCATGCCACCTATAATGCTCAATAAAAATCCTCAACTAAGGGTATCGTAAGCCTTCTCAAAATCTACCTTGAAAAGCATATTTTTTTTATCCTTTCCGGCCCATGAAATAATTCTATCAACCATTGATGGGTCATCTAAAGTATATCTCCCTTCAATAAAAGTTGTCTGACTAAAGCAATCAACATACCGATGACACTTGTGAGTCATTTGCAAGGAGTTTGGCAATTATTTCCATTGTCGAAGGGTGAATAGGGGCGCGAAGGAGGGCTCACTGCCACGCCACTCACGAACACCATAATGACATGCTTCAACTGCGGCGGCATGGGAGTGGCGCAAGCCCACTCATAGCTATCATATAACCGTTGAGCATGGGAAAGCCCCCTTGACCATTGGACCAGATAAAAATAATCATTTAATTTTTAAATTTTACCTATTTAAATAACTATTTTACCCTTTAAAAATTAACGACAGTATCCATTACCGATAACCTCCATTTCTCTATCACCACCACTATTTTTTTCTCTTTTCTGTAAGAAAAAAGCATTATTTCCACCCATAAGTAGCTTTCACCTTTTGTTATCTAATGTTTATTTGTCACGTAAACCAACTATAATAAGTTAAAAAAAAAATCAAACATTAGATTTTTTTTTCTTTTGAAACAAAAAAATTTATTAAACAAACTAGTAAGGCGTTAGAAGCCAAAACAATCAACCGCCCAACTTACAACACAAAGTTATATCAATCTTTGCACTAGATTTATTTAAGCGAAGATCCATTTATAGTCCAAAGGAACCCCAATAGATCTTATAGCCTCCATAGTCTTAGGAACCAATGTTTTAAAAACCGGTATTTAGCTCATACCGGTTTGGGATGAAAAAATGGTATAACCGGTTGAACCGGGTTGTACCGGGAAGGTTCAATGGGGTTAATAGTTTACCTTGTAATATCATATAAATATAACTTTAACTAAAAATAACCCAAAATTATATGATTTCATAATAAAATATAATTCAAAAGTTAATCCATAATACAAAAGCATTCAATTTTCGAAAAACAATCCAAAAGTTTACTCGTTTTGAAGTTAATCGATAGGTTAAAAGTAAATTTTAAAAAATATGGGCCACAAAATATAAAAAATTGCTTGGGTTAGAACCGGTTTGTCGGTTTAAACCGATATTTTAGAAAAAACCGTTGGTTCAATGTTTTAACAAACCGCTCAAAAATACCGGGACCAAAATACTGGTCTAATATACAAAACCCGGTATTACCGGTTCAACCGGCCAGTACGAACCGGTTTTTAAAACACTGTTTGGAACACTAGCGAATGTTGGAATGAATCAAATTATTACTTATAACTTTTCAAATACCCCAACATACCATGAGATTAGATGGAGTCTCTCTTATTAACCATCACTAAAATCCTTTTATATGTTTAAATTGTTATACTTTAATAGTAAAAAACCACACATAAACATAACCCTTAGCTTTATGTTTATCATTTTCCATATTAATACACAAGTGTGTCAAAGCTTATAAAACTAAATGCTATAATATATATCAACATACCATAATAAAGGAAACCATGAAGAACACATTTGGTGTTTTTAAATCGTTGTCTTACTAAAGAAGTTATAAGTCTTCGGTCCAAGGTCACATGTGAATGTCAAACCTTGAGCACCATGCCCTATTCCTAAAGTTTCCTTTTGGGAAGATTTCAAAATATACTACTTTAGACTACCCCACACTTTATATAATATGTAATGTTGGATATATTGCTAGTAAAAGTATCCATCGTTACTCATTTTACATAATTGTGATAATTGCATTTATATTGATAATATAAAAAACTCCCGAGTACTAAATTAATTGAATGGCTTAACCAGTTTTTTTATCTTTTTTTAATCCTAAACTTAAATATGTTATATGCATCATAAACATAAAAGTTGGGTCGGAAATTTAGTGAAGATATGATTTTAATTTCATTTACTTCGTAGTTAAACCATTTATGGGTTTGTGCTTTCGTGATGAGAGTTTCACAGCGATTAAAGTGTGTTCAAAATAGAGGTAAGATAAACAGAAATCGACTCTCAAAGCAGTGAGCTTAATATGAAAATTATATAAGTTGTCCAAATCTTGGAGTGATGTATAAGTGAGAACATTTCTTATTTTCTTGGATATTGTTTTTTTATCCATAAGCAATGAGTCTAGACCTTACTGGATACAAAGCACCCGCACACACGCCTTAACCGTGGACGATAGACGTAATGCAACGTTTTGATGGCACAATTTACACACTATTGGCTGCTCAGTAAAAAAGAGAATCATGCTGATCACAATTGTCATCACTATGGGTCAGGCTCATATGTTGCAGAAGAGGCAAGGTTGGATCTTTCATAATCGTGGGTTGATAGTAGCTAAACACAAAGACTTGACGAACGCTAACAGTTAGTTCTTTTATTTCTCGCAGTCGAAAGACACTACCCCTAGAGACATTAGCTTGGATCACCTTTTGCATTTATGTAACGTTATTTTTTATTTCTTGTTAATTGTTCCTACAAGATAACTAATACTATATATAGTATATTATCTCATAATTAATAAAATAAAATAAAAAATCCCTTAGACCTTCCAACTCCGTATAAATAGACTCATCTCACATTGTATGGTACCAACTAGCAAGCCAACTCTAGCTGCTACTTTCATTTCATATATATGCATAATTGTCATGCTAAAGTAACCACCACCTGTGAGCTTAACTTCCACTCTATAAGTCATACATCATGATCATGGGCTTCATTCATGTCATCTTCTTCTCCTCCATCATAATGTTCATCATTGTTCTATCTCATTTTCAGTTTCCTTCAGGTAACATCAAAGAGACAAAGAACATGAGTTTGAAACTTAATTACAACTCATAACTGTTATTAACCTTACAAAGTTTACTAATCAGGTGGTTCATATTCATCAAAAAACAATTTCCATTGGAGAGATTACAACATAAATACAACAAGCCCACAAGAGTCATCCAACACTCACAGAAAGCTTCTTTTTAAAGGTAAAGTTTTCAACTTTTTTTTTCTATGTAGAGTACAAGTAAAGATGCACATTGTACAACCAGTCACATAATATGCATCATGTAGAAAATGGCATGAACATATAGACACATAGTACAACCACAACAAATAAAATTTACCAATTTGGGTTTTGTCTCTCTTTTGTTATAGATTTCTTTGACAGAAGTGTTGGTTATAATTTGTCAAAGGTACAACTAAGCATGTACATGGTACAACTTAGATAATGTGCACTTTATACAACATTTATTCATTTGGCAACTGACATATCTCAAATGGGTTATTGTCTTTTTTTCTCTTTTACATGATGGTCAAATTTGAGAAGGTACAACAAAGCATGCATATGATACAACCTATATTATATGCACTTCATGCAACCTTTTGCTGCATTATGCATTTGGCAACTTTAACCATAAATAGGTCCTGTTGCTTTTCTCATTTTCTTTCTTCCACATTATCTTAGATGTAATTTGAAAAGCTATAACTAAGCTTGCACATGGTAGAACTTATTTATTGTTCACCTCATACAACATCATTTACTTATTTGCTCACTTAAATTTAGTGGTGTTAAACAGGTCGTGTTGTAGGTTGGTGGGTCTAACCTGACACGAACTTGAAAATCGTGTAAGACACCTGAACCCGAGCACGACACGTTTGACTCGAAAGTGTATATTTTTAACTGTTTTCACGTATTAATACTTTAAATTTGCATTTTTACAATAAAAATACAAATTTATGCAAAACAAATGCATTTTAATTATAAAATAAAAATTATAAAATATTACGTGAATATTCTTTTTAGTTTTACATTTTGACATAAGATACCCAAGCATTTTAGTTTATTACATAAAAAAAATAAAATAAAATATGGGTTAAACAGGCCAACTCGCAAACCCACCGGATTGACCTGATCCCGACCCGCTTATCTAAACAGATAGTTCACTGGGTCGACCCGAAACCGACCTCAGCCCGTTTGTAGCAAACCCAAAACCACAAATTTCGTGTTAGGTTCATGTAGTGTCATAAAGTCCTACCGCTGCTTAAATCCCATATATGATTGCTACAACTAACACATGCACAACTAAGTAACAAATTTTTCATATGAATTTGGTCAAATAGGGTCAACTTGTACATCCAGAGACTTGAGCATTTCACAAAGCAAAGGGTCAACAAGTGGGATACCACAATACATTGTCCAAATAGTCAACACATGTGTATCACAGTCAGGGTGTGCACCTTCAAATATCCATCTTCATTGTGGTTGGTTTGCCTCAGCAAGAATAGTCAACCCAAGATTCTTCAAGAGACTTTCTTATGATGATTGTTTGGTCAATGATGGTCAAATGTTGACGACTGGTCAAATGATCAGCTTTTCTTATTCAAATTCTTTCATGTACCCCATCTCCTTAAAACATGCAAGATTTTGCTAGGCCCTAGTCCTACAACTACATTACACTTGGTTTATGTAATAATGTATATATAGATCTTTCATGATTGATGTATCATTTTCCCTTTTTTTTATGCGTCGTAAGTTCGATCCTAGAACAAACCCGGAAAAAAGATTCAATCTTTAATGGATTTGAAGCAAAAATATTGGAGAATTTATGTCAATTTCTGAATTATTATAGATATTTTTATGACTGGCAAACGGGCCGGGTGGGTTCGGGTCACGTATTAGACTGGGTTCGGGTCAGAACAGGTCGAATAAAAAAATGGTTACTTTGGTTCATGTGGGACAGGTTCGGGTTGAAAGGGGGTCTACATGTGTTGGTTTAATTTTTATTGTTTAATTTACATTACATTTCAGCTTTCCTTCTAGTTTTCAGCACAAGTTATCTGTGTTCAGGAGTCGGTTACATTTTTTTAAATGCTAGTTACGCATGTGTACCGGAGCCAAGAAATGCGTGTCCAGCGCCATGTTACGTGTATAACCCGGCGCCAGTACTCGCTTAACTCGAGTAACCCGCATCGGTCACTTGTGTTTAATGCCCAGGCCTAGATTTTTTATAGGAAAAAGGTTTGAATTTAAAGTTTCTTTGTTTAGGTGATTTAATAGATTGATTGGTCATTCATTAGATTTTGAGAATTCTTAAGAGTCAAAAAGGATATGCTTTTCTTTTTTTGCAGAGTTTTGTGTCTCTTCTTCTCAAACTTTGCAGGGTTGTGTCTCAAGCACACTTGAGCTTGTGCTTTCTGTCATCCAGAACATGTCAGCCAAGAGGAAGTCATGGTCTGAGAAAATGAGAATTTTGCATTTAATACAAGGGCATTCTTGGCTTTTTCCTCCATGCTGATTTTCAACTTTTGTATGTAGACATGTGATCATGTTTGTTGATAATTAGTGTTATAAAACTCGGTTAATTCGTCAGAGTGCTTGGTGATTTTGTATGTAGTCATGTTTGTTGATAATTAGTGTTATAAAACTTGGTTAATTCGTCGAGTGCTTGGTGATCACTCGCTACTCGAAATCATTCCAAGGCGGTTTTCTCCAACTTGGCCTATGTTACATGGGCTTGGATTTTGGCGGTCAAGTCGGAGCTACTGGGTGCTAGTCGACCAAAAATAATAAAGAATGAATTATCACTTTTGTAAAATACTTTAGTATTTGAAAATGTATCATTTGATTTATGTTGACATTTACATATTTTGTTATCAACAAATAGTGAAATTATGATCTTTAACATATATATAATTTCCCAGAAAAATTTTTATTTATATTATTTACCTGGTCCAAATGCTCAGTGCCTTTGATTGCATATGTAAAGTTATGTATTGATGTTTCAAAAGTCCAAACTTAAAATCAGTGATGATATTGTGGTCTAAAGTTTAAACATCATGATTGTGTTACCTTACCATTTTTTAATTTGTATATATGCTAGTTACACAAAGGATTTTAGTTTAGATCATGCTAGTGCCCAATTATTTTAATTGAAACGGTTTTTAAGATGTAACTTATTTTGTTCATTGAGTAAATTATCAACTATCCTGTGGTTCTACTATTGTATACCAACTCCCAAGAAATTACCCAATACATCCCATGGGTAGGATCTAAAAATAGATTGAAAGATGCAAATAATAAATTTTGTCATTTTCAAGACTATATATTTCATAGGGCATATGGTTACAAAAATTAACATTGTTTGCTAGGAAAAGGTAATTAATGCTATATTTGTGTAAATCTTGTCCTACACTCATCTAGTCACATGTTGCAAAAGAGTAAATCCACAATACACAAACCATGTAGATACTTTCTTTTCTTTATTATTATTATTATTATTATTATTATTATTATTATTATTTAGTGGCTGACCTGGTATATAACTAGGGGTAGCCTCAGCTACCCCTCAACTTTTCGCCGATAGTACAAATTTTATATGTTTTGGTCGGTTTTCGTATTTCGCCACCCCTAAAAAAATATAACGTTACCCCTGTTTGTTTAGACCCGGCCAAATTAAAAGCCGAAACCAATGAAAGTCCAACCAAATTTAAGCACAAACTAAATAAAACCATTTGTTTGTTTTTCCTTTATGCGTAAACGTTTGGTTTAGGTCGGACGCCAACAGTTAACAAACCAAAGTTTCATTCAGTCGTGGCTTCCACCCCACACTACCCAAAGCCCCTGCATGCTACAGCCGAGTAGCCAATGGTCGGTGCTCCTTCAGTCTCTCACTCCCTTGTCCACGGTTTGAATTCTACTTGTTCAATTTAGGTATTCTTCTATTTCTACTTAAAATTGTAATTGTTTATTTGTTTATATAAATTCTTAATTTGGAATTGTTTATAGGCCATTAAATGATTTTTTTTTAATAGTGAACTTTTAATTTTTGTTGTCTTTAGAATTTGAACCCAAAAGCATTCCCTCCAAACCCAGGTGTTTTAAAGGCTTTGCCTTTGGCAATGGAGCACCACCCCATTGGTAGCAATTGAATGATTGATTATGGTTTGTTGGATATTCGGATAATATAAATTGGAAATTGTACTGATTAGGGATTTAGGGTTTATGTGTAAATTGAAATTGATTATAGATTTATGGTTTAAATGTTCTCCCTTTTAAAATTAGGGAACTTGGAAGATGAAACAACAATGTCTTATTAGCAATCTTTTTAAACGAAAATTACAAGAAACGATGATATCGGTCCAAAGACAAGTTTAAAAAAACAAAAAACTATCATGTGAAATATCGTAAAAAAAATTCGGTTATTGTATGAAATACGGTAAAAAAATTCGTTTACATTGTATGAAATACGGTAAAAAAATTTTATTTTGAGCGTTACCCCTGAGATTATGGTCTAGATCCGCCACTTTTGTTGTTGTTGTTATTATTATTATTATTATTATGTTTGTTGCTAGCTACAAACGACACTTATTTGTTTAAAGGTTAAATGGGTCTATAACCCGAATAAATAAAATTTAACTTATAAGTTATAGGCCAATATATGTAAAATCTAACTTGAATAGAAATATAAGTAAAATGCACCACATAAAGTTATGAATCCTGTTTACAACGGTTAACAATGTGACATGTGAACTCTTAGTTATGTATTTACTTTTGTCCGTGACCTATTGTTTAAATAGAAGCAATGCCTAACAAATTTGATACACTCCCATACAAGGTACTAAAAAGTTTAAATACGTGAATGGACAAAACAAATTTTATGTATTATACAGACAATAAAATTAGTACAAGACATGAGTATGTATTTATTGATATTGAAATGGATCCAATAAGGATGATTTGATAATTGATATGCCCGGACCAAAACTATGTACTGTTAGCCCATGACATATTCAAAAAACAAAAACACAATATTTGATCAAAAGACACTTGGAACTCTCGAACAAACACTAAAACAATAACCTATCAAACTATTTAGAGGAGAGGAGACTCAAAACATAAACCAACTATGACCAAACAATTATAAAGTAATTTTAATAAAAACCAATAAAGATAGTAACTTTAGTTAACTCGTTAACTTCAATACTCGACTCAACTCTAATACTTTAAAATTCTCAATATTAAACCTTTATTCACCCCCTTAGTTTTAATATGAACTTATAAATTTAACTTTCTAACAAACTCTTCAATCGTGTATGTCTCATTAATTCGAAGATGCTTGAGTTCCCTCTTTAATGTAGCCAAACGTGCATTTTGAACAATGTCATCAAGAAGAAATCTTATCCGTAGAGCCTCCTATATATCTTTCACTTTCAGTTCTTAGCAATTTGAAGGAGTATATATATATCCTCCGACAAAGCTTGAAAGAGAACCACCTTCGCAATCTTGTACCTTTCATCAGCTGCTTTATCGGTCACCATGCCGTTATTTCCCAACTCTCGTGCATCCAAAGCCGTTTCTATCAAAATTGTCCACATCTTGAATTTTGTTGGTGTCAATTGTGGGACTTCAAACGAGGTATTGTTGTTTTCTCTAATTGGGCCAAGCGCTGCAACGAATGGATAATCCGTCTCTTATTACCCCAATTGGAAGAACCTCGATTCACACCCCATTGGTTGTGAGTGAGTCTTAGTTAGCAATAAAGGGCTTCTATATCAGTAGAAACTAGCAATTGATCTTAGTTACAAGTTTGTCATATTTTTGACATACATAGCCTTTCGGTTCCTTTTAAAACCAAGAACGCTTTATTAGTAACTCTTCAACCTAACAAGACCCAAGATTGATTTATTTTGAGACAAAGATGACAATGAAACGAGTATTGCGAATCTTTTTATGAGATTGTAAAAAGTCTAGTAAAACTTACCCTACAGGTTTTTCAAATACCTTTATTACTATTTTATTATTTTAGTATTAAAAGAAATCAAAAACATATATAAACAGATTAAATTAAAAAAAGACAGTTGAGGGAGATAGTTGAATGGCTCTGAAACTGTCTTCTTATCTTGTCAACAAGAAGAAGAAATCCATAGAGAAAGTTAAAGATTTAGTTGCAACAAGCAACGTTCCTTCCATTGCAACCTACCCACAAGCATCTCTCCACAAAGGCAACTGGGTTAAGCATATTTGTGGTGCTAGCTTTGAGGTAACCAATTATAACTTTATATTATTTTTCAACCTTTCCACTTATAATTAGTTTTACTTTAGTTTATACAAGATATTCATTTCAAGACCTTATTATTATTGTTATTGTTGTTGTTGTTATTGTTATTATTATTATTAGTAATAGTAATAGTATTTAGGGGTGTAAACGACCCAGGGCTTGACTAGGCTCAAACTCAATTGTTTTTTCAAACTCAGGCTCAACTCGTTTATAATTTACTAATTTATATATATATATATGAAGAAACACTAATGGACCCCGGGCAGATTACGGATAATCTGGGGGTTAAATAGATGTTTCCCACGAGGGGTTAGACCCAGCAAAGATGGTTCTTCTGATAACCTGCAAAACAGACACCGTGAGCTCGTCACTGAGAAGGGGGGTACCTCCTTGTGACCACCCTCCGGCGTGAGAATCAGACTAGATTGCTCTTGAATATAAGTGTATATTAAGAGATTGCTAGAGCAGATATCAGGTATAAGATGTAAGATACAAGATAAGATGAGATGATCATACCATTTGGGGTATTTATAGCCGAAGGTAGGTTTCCAAGAAGGTATAGCCGGCTGAATAGTATTCATGTTCTACCAACTGTGGCCTACGCACGTGCCATGCTGGTAGTTGGTGGGTAGGCAGCGGCTGACAGTGACCAGGCCTGCTGTGTACTATTCCTTTTCCACCAACTACAGGCTATGCACGTGGTATGACAGGAGTTGGTGAGTAGGTAGCGGCTAATAGTGACATACAGTACAAGAGCATGCTGCTCGCCATACTGTTGTCAATGAGCTGTCGTATCTTTGGTCAGATCTTTTGCCCATACCTCGTCAGGTACAGTACAAAAGATCTTCCAGTATCGTACGGACTGGCTTATTTGGGCGGGAGTATTCCCCCTCCCGCCTTCGTGCGGGATTGTTCCCGGCTTTGCTCATTCCTTCAGGTGACTACTGAATTATTGAAAGCTAAGTGCCTTGTGCGTGTAGCCTTGCTGCGCGGGTGGCCTTCCCTGATGGCTTGTATCCGCAGCTGCGGGAACAGGCGGAGTACTTCACCATTGGGAGGCATTTCCTGCGGGAACAGCTTGCGTACTGCACGTAAGGACGTCACGTCTCTGAGCATGGTGGGTCCTGCGGATCCAGTTGGTTTCTGCGCAGACGTCTCTCTTCAAGGTGAGTCCTGCGGGTCCAACTGGGCTCTGCTGGGACCTACCTCTTCAATATATATATATATGTTTTTCAGTATGTTTATATATTTAATAAAAACCTTAACAAGCCTAAGCTGCATGAGCTGCTCAAGCTTATATCATAAAAACCTCAATTAAAGCTCGTTAAGTTATCAAGCCCGACCTCGAGCCTTGTGTTGTTTTAAGTGCTACCTCTTTTGGACTTCTATATATTAATTTTACACTACATAGCTAAGCTCAAGCCAAGCCTTGGCTCGTTTAAGTTTGTCTCAAAATATATATAAATATAAAAATAGTTAAAAATATGTATAAAATATAAAATAATTACTAAATAATAAATGTGCCAAGTCCGAGCTTGAAAAAACAATTCACGAGCCAAGCTTGAATTTTGGAAATAGAGCTTGAAACGAGCCGAGCTCAAGCTCTCGTAAGTCAAAACGAGCTCGACTCCTTTACACCCCCATGGCAGTACATTAAGCGAGCTAAAGTCCGGATCGATCGAAATTAATACATACAATTCCAAAAGAGTTAAAACGTAAAAATACACTAGGCCCGTCAAATCCGTTTGACCTTGTTGAAAGCATCTCTGATCTTTTAGCAGGAGGTAAATCTTTTGGTTTGAATTTTAACCAGCTGATACATTGCAGGATGTGGTGGATATCAGGAACCTTTCTCTTGTTTACACTCTAGCTGGAGGTATAACTATAAACCATGCATATTTATCACTTAATTTCTACTACTTCATCATTTTAAAAGAGTGGCTTTTGTGTATATTTATGTTAGTTATTGTATTGATTGTGCTGCGGATGAGGCGGTAGTGAACGCAGTGAATGAAGGAATTAATGCAGCAAGAGATATCTTGCCGATTAGAAGGCCTTGGGTTATGATAAGTGTCAATGATGATGAGGATCTTCACCTCCGAAAAGCCGGTCATATTTCGTTCCCTTAAGTTTGATAGAGTCCTTTATTGTCATTTAACTAACTCTTTATTAGCTTTACAGAATTTGATCCGGATGATTGTCCAACAGACTGCTCAAGACCGTGTGAAAATATATGTCCTGCTAATGCAATATCCAAGGAAGGTTTGTTCAACTAGAATATTATATATTTCTTTTTTAAGCAAATAGTTTGTTAAACATTCTGTCCATGTGGTTGAACAGGAGTAACAAGAGAGCGTTGCTATGGCTGTGGACGTTGTTTACCAGTTTGTCCGTATGATAAAATAGGTTAGTCACTTTCTTTTCTCGTTTTTGCTCACATATGTGGTGTGGGGTCTAATGGTATTATACTACACGTATACGGTTAAATGCTTCCAGAAGCAATTTCATATGTAAGATATGCTGCTGCAACATCTAAACTTCTTGAGAGAGATGATGTCGATGCTCTCGAGATCCATACGAATGGAAGGTATTCTGTTCATATAGTTATAACGCCTAGCTACTTTAAGGTAATTAATAAATAATTTTTGCAGGCAGACTGGTTCATTCGAAGAGCTTTGGAATGGTTTGGGAGATTCTGTTAGTCATCTAAGGCTTGTGGCGGTAAGTGCAGAACCAATTATCGTTTTTCAGTTGCGGCATTCACTATGTTGAGCTAAAATTACATAAAAGAGAATGTTACAGCTATCTTTGTGATTGGCCTCTGAGACTTGAAGGTTGATAGCTTGTGCCATGATGGGAAGGGTATTTTGGACATTTTGTTATATACACGTAGAGCATGCTGATTTTCAGTTTCAAAACTAGTTACCGATGAAATTTGATGTCTTATGTTAAGCTCTTTCATTTTTACTGAATTGAATATAAAGTAAGAAAAATGTGTTAGGGTCACCAAGTAATACTTCCATCTGAAAGTTGTTTCAAAGGGTATTTTAGTCATTTTATTTCATATGCATGTAGATTCAGTTATTGCTATTTTTATGGGAAATGCTTGATCTTAGGAAAATTTCTAAACATTTCATTTGACGTTTTATTTTGACTCAAGACGATGTTGATAATATCGTTAGTAGACTATACCACACTAGCATAGGTTGTATTTGTCTTTATGTTTTATAACAAAGTCATAGTCAACATTGTGTTGGTTTGTCCATAAATGTCTCTCTTTTCTCACAAATGCAGGTTAGCTTACCCTATATTGGAGATTCAACTGTCGCCACGATGAACAAATTGTACTCTATTCTAGAACACAATCTTTGTTGCTTAAATCTATGGCAGGTAGGTGTAACTGTCGTTAACTCTCAAGACCCTATCCATAGACTAATGTATCGGGCTTAATGGACTCGACATACTAGACTAAGTGCACATAATAACTGTCCCACGTTAACTAAAGACTAATGTTTAGTTTACTTGATATTATAGTTAGATGGTCGACCGATGAGTGGAGATATCGGACGAGGTGCCACTCGAGAATCTATTGCTTTTGCCCATCGGTTGGCTTTTGATAATGAGAAACCTCCTGGTTAGTGTGCCTGCCTGTTAGATTTACAACACAATTGTTGTAAAGGTGCAAGTGCTTAGCGCACGTGTTTTTAACATTTACTTGTCACCATATATGACGTAGGTTTTCTTCAACTTGCGGGTGGTACTAATGCTCACACAGTTGATGCTTTGAAAAAACTGAACCTTTTCCAAATGCCGACGGCTATGCCCATAGAAAACTCGTCAACCGCGTCAAGTTCAAATGCTTTGATTGGAGGAATCGCTTATGGTGGTTATGCTCGCAAGGTCACTACTTTTTTTAAAAAATAAAAAAAGTGCTAGTTGGCCTCTGTCTTCATAAAATAACATTATAGTCAATTAAAGTATATTTATATATGATTTTTTTTTGTGCAGATTGTGGGAAGGGTTTTGAGTGATATGCAATCAGAGGGTGACATAGAGTGGTATCCAGACCTTCTGCTAATGGCAGTTATCGAAGCCATGACCTTAGTAGGAGGGGTTAAATCTTATAATAATATCACTTCTTGAGTCCTTATTACACTTGTAACATCCTTTTAATATTTACATGTAGTATACATTTCATTCTACTATTTATTATGAGATCTCCCATAACCTTTTCAATAATAACTCATTTAATTGTGATTAATGATCAAGTCAATCAAGATCATTGATCATTTGAGTCATATAAAACCGACCCCTTTTATTTCCGTTGAACACTCCCAATTAATTTTAAAGATTGTAAACATTATTGTTATAATAATTGTTCCTACTATTAGTATTATTTAAATTACTAGAGTTCCACTACATAAGTTCCTTTGTATGGTACTAAGCAGCATAACTTCCTCTTAATTTGTATGCAAAACAAAATCATACATCATCATCAACATCATCATTGTTCTGTCTCATTTCCAGGTAACATCAAACACTCAACAACCAACTGTCTTAACATCTTTTAACTGTTTTATTATTACTATTATTTTATTTTTTTTAATTTTCACAATGGTTACTCAACAGGTGGTTCATAGTCATTAAACAAGTATTTGCATTGGAGAGATTACAACACAAATGCAACTAAGAATAGCTTAGGAGAGTCTGTCGGTCAGCCAAGGCTTATGGCGGTAAGTGCAGAACCAATTTTGAGCTTAAATTACTTAGAAACCAATGCTACAGCTATCTTTGTGATTGGTTTGCAAGACTTAATAGGTTGATAGATTGTGTCATGATGGGAAGGGTATTTTGGACATTTTTTCTATATATATGTAGAGCATCAGTTTCAACACTGAGGTCACCAACTAGTAACACTTCCATCTGAAAGTTGTTTCAGATAATTCACATCTAGAGGACATTTTAGTCATTTTATTTTATACTCTCTCTCTCTTTATTTATTTATTTATTTTTTTGATAAATACTTCTGTAGATTCAATTCTTGCTAATTCTATGGGAAATACTTGATCTTAGGCAAATTTTTAAATATATTATATGAGGTTTATTTCGATTTTTTTATGGCATAAATTACAATCTTCTATTTCTATACAAATAAATATCACAAGACCACAGAAATATTATGCATATTTAATTGCCTAATTTATTAAATCTCCTATTTCATTACAAATATCACAGACATATTAAGCATATCTAATTGCATAATTTATATTTATTATATTAATTATTCATAATCATATTTATTCTCTTCATTGCAAAGTTTTAAACACCATGTTGAATTATCATACACCTGAGCATTCATTAGTTATAAACAATATATGAATTATAGGGTTGTGTTAGTCAATCAAAATCATTATTCATATAAACATAAATAAATTAATTAAAATCATATTAAACTTACACCCTATATATTATTTCCTATTTACGAATTTAGTAACATTTACATGGTATTATTTTTCTAATGAATCTCACAAATAATTTGCTTTTAGTATCATATAGATTTCGTATATAATTATAATATTTGCTTTTAGTATGATATTTAGAATTTAGCTATCAGAATTCCACTATATAAGCAGGCTCATCTTAATTCCTTGGCATAGCCTAACTTCAATTCAATTCCACTTAATAATTTGTATACATCGATCGATCATCATGGGTTTTGTTCATGTGGCTTCCATCATGTTGTTCATCATTGTTCTGTCTCATGTTCCAGGTAACATGTCTTCAACATCAACATTATAATTAACTAGCTACCTGAATATTTGAAACAAAACAGCCAAGTGTTTTTATTTTTTAATACAATATTGATATATTACTCAACATGTAGGTGGTTCATCTTCATCAAACAACACATATACAACTCATCAAGAGCCATCTCACACTGCCAGAAAGCTTCGTTTTCAAGGTAAAAGTTTTCTACTTTTTTAGATAATGTAAGGCATAACAAAGCATGCATATACATAAATAGATGAGACAACCTGTTACAAAGACTAACTACCTAACAATCTTTTTTTTTGAATTTGACCAAAACAGGAGTGTCATCTTGTACATCCAGAGACTTGAGCATTTCAAAAGCACAGGGTCAACACATGGGATACCGGTCTACGTTGTCGAAATAGTCAACACCTGTGAATCATCAAGGTGTGCACCATCAGATGTCCATCTTCATTGTGGTCAGTTTGCCTCAGCAAAGCTAGTCAATCCAAACCTCTTCAAGAGACTTTCTTATGACGATTGCTTGGTTAATAATGATCAAAAGTTGAGAACCGGTTAAGTCATCAGTTTTTCTTACTCAAATACTTTCAAGTACCCCATCTCCTTTAAGCATGCCACATTCTGCTAGACAGTGGACTTCGTCGTTGGAGAGCTGGAAGTTTTGCGTCGTTATGCTTATTTTCTAGTAGGAGTTTTGGTTAGGTTCTAGTTTTGCATCAAAGGGTCATGTTCTAGTTCTTTAATGACTTTGTTTCCAAACAGTATGTTATGTTAATTGCTAAGTTTGTTCCAAAATGCTTACTAATTAACCAACTTAACTAATTAAAAAGACAACTTTGACATCAAAACTTTCGTTCAACCCGACCCCTTTCAAGAAACCAAACATGACCCTACACTAGTTTATGTATTGATCACTTACTACTGGTTAATAAATTAAACCGGTCGCTTTGAACCCATGTCGTGGCGGGAACTTGGTCGGTATTAGTTTTGGTTTTGTTACGGTATCAAGGGATGTAAACGAGCCTCACTAGCTACTTGAGATCGGCTCATGAAAAATCTCAATCGAGCCGAACTTAAACGAACATGAGCTCGAGCCTAAAAGTAAGCTTGTTTAATAAACGAGCCTAAGCTTCACTTATCGAGATCGAGTCAGCTCGTAAAATATTACTAAAAAATAAAATTATAATTGAACAACATATAAAAAATAGTTATAACTATATAAAAACTAATTAATAAATAACAAATGAGCCAAGTCTAGCTGAGGGTAAAAAACTACTAACAGGCTGAGCTACAAGCTGAGCTTGAGCTTAGTCAAGCTTGGGCTTGGCTCGTTTGCACCCATAATGACATCGATTTGGTAACCCACCCATATTTTCTTATGGAGACCCAAGGATTCAAACTTAAGCCCAATGTCCGACCAACCGGGCTAGGTGCCAGTTTGGTTTAAAACGAAACGAATGACTTAACTAGATTTAAAAAAAAATCCTAAACTTAAATATACAAATTATACACATCATAAACATATGGGCTAGAAAATTTGTAAAAATATGAATTTCAACTCGTTTTTGCACAAATAGTTTTATTTGTGTACGCGTCATACATTGAATTATTTATGGGGTTGTGCTCTTTTTTATTAGAGTTTCGTAACGATTAAAGTGTGTCCAACAACTATGTAAGATAAATAAGAAATCGACTCTCAAAATAATGAGCTTGATATAGAAATTGAAATAAGAAATGGAAATGGCAAATATCATAAAAAACCAACATACTTTCTATGTTTTTTTCACAAAAGTCCCTATACTTATTTTTGCATGTTAAAGTCCCTAAACTTGGTATTTTTGAACATAAACGTGAGGTTACCTATAAATGACCTGCAATTATTAATTAATTATTTAATAAATAAATGACAATTTTTTTTAATTATATCATCTCCTACCTCCAACACCTACATCACCAGTCCACCGTCTGTCACGTATAGTATATTTGCACCCTTGTCTGATTTTATATGGTTATAAAACCCACATAACTAACTCTCAATCAGTCTAAAACCTTCCATTTCTTCTTTTGCTTCTAATCCTGCACTCACAGCCTCCATTGCCTCCAATTTTGGTTTGGTTTGGTTTGTTTGAACACATTCAAGAAGCCAATTTAGAAGTGATGTGAACATTTCACACAACAATATTTCCGGATGTGTGTGGCCCCATACTAATTCGTTTCCGCTCAACCCAATGTCTCTTCAGTCATCGTCTCCTTCAAACATGTCGTCCAACACGTCATGCAAAAATAAGTGTAGGCACTTTTATAAGAAAATATAGAAAGTAGGTTGGTTTTTTATGATATTTGCCCTAAAGTAAATCGCTAGTGATTACGACAACATAACTTAGAGATGCAAATACTGGTTAAACGGCTCTGCTCGCTCACATTAGAGGTGTACAAAACCGCTTTTAAACTCAAACCGAACCGTTTTGGTCAACGGATGGTCAAAACCAGTTTGACTCAAACTGGTTCGCTTTATAAAGCGGTTTAGAAGCAAGACTGGTCACGTCAGTTCAGTTCGGTTTATAAACCGGTTTTAAACTGTTTTAAATCGGTTTTTCTCAAACCGGTTTGGTAGATCTTAAGGGGAACCGGTCTTGAAACTGACGGTTTGGGTCAAAACCGGTTCGATTTGATTTGCCTAAAACCCGTCCCAAGCCGGGTTTTTTTAACACCTCAAGCTCACATCATTTAATAACCCTAGTACCAAACTGGTTATGTGTTGATAAACCCATTTGGGCCGCTCTATTTATCATAACCACTAATGGGTCGTATCATAGGTCCAAGAAGTCCTTTTGCTATTTATTGGGCTCAAACCAAACCCGAGTCCGGACAAACATTGCCCTACCTGAGTTCCTACATCCATTTTTCTTTCTTTTTTTCTTTTTTGTGAAAGGTTTACGAAAGACTTGAAGAATGGCGGTTCACTCCCATGAGAGCACAAATTGGGGGCATGGGGAATTGTAACTCAATATTTATAGTAAAACTCTTGCTTTTAATAGCCACACTGCTTTCCAAATGACGTAGGCAGAATGAGTATACGTGTGTGTTTCACACACGGCTAGAATATCGTGTGTTACATAGAATCTCATATCTGTAAGTTTAAGATATACCCATCTATAATCTTATATGGGTTCAGTAAGTTAAAATTCTATGTTACAATTAAAGTTTCATGTAATAGTGTTTATTAAAGTTGTCTAATCTATTAGTTATTGAGAAAATTGCTGTTTGCGTCCCTGTGGTTTTAAGACGGAGGCACAATGAGTTCCCGAAAATTTTTTTGAACTGGTTGAGTCCCTGTGGTTTCAAAAATGAACCATCTGAGTCCCTGCCATTACTTAACTTTCACGGTAAACTTTCATTTTACTGAAACCACAGGGACTCAAATTGTTCGTTCTGAAACCACAGGGACTCAATTGGTTCGTTTCTGAAACCACGGGGACTCAACCAGTTCAAATTTTTTTTCAAGGACTCATTGTATCTCCGCTCTAAAACCACAGGGACGCAAACAGTAATTTTCTCTTAGTTATTGGTTTTCATATATATCAACAATTTTTTATCTTGGAAATATATACTTAAAAAGTTATGTTATAGCAAGATCCTTTATCCCGAGAATGAGGTGCCTTCCTTTGTCCAATAGGTTGGCTATAGAGATGGTGGAGAGTTCAAATCCAGCAAAATGCATGTTTAGATGTTTTATAGAAAGTAATTAGAATTTAGTAGGTTATAAGTGTTATGGTAAAAGATTAACAACAATGATTTTGTAACCAAATTAGTAATCGGGACTTGGTGCTTGTATGAAATGAACGTAAATGTGCTTGAACACGGAGATTTTTTGCGAGAAAAAAACCTGTTATCCTTAGGATAACAAGCAAAAAACCCCGGGTGGTGAAAACTATCACCACCGGTTTATTAAGAAATGGAAATAACTTACCAAGCCAACTCTAGGTACTTTTATAATTCATGTATTTTACATGCTAAAATAGCTTCCACTCCAAAAGTCATTCATCATGATCACGAGTTTAATTCATGTCATCTTCTTCTCTTCCATCATAATGTTCATCATTCATTTTGAGTTGCTTTCTGGTAACATCAAAGAATATAAATTTGAAACTTCAAGCTCCCAACTGTTTTTAATTTCACAATGTTTACCGATCAGGTGGTTCATCCAACACTCACAGAAAGCTTCTTTTTCAAGGTAAAGTTTTGAACCTTTTTTTTCTATGTAGAACAACTAGGGATGCATATGTTTGGATAGTTTGTTTTATGTTTGAGCCATAAATAGACACTCGCGTTTATATCTCCCATCAATCTTGCTATTGCTAATGAATCGGTTTAGACTGGACGTAGTGAAGGTATTTTTGGCGTTAAACTTGCTTATGTGGCTGCCAAGTTTAGTTAAATACCACTACGTAACTTCTTTTTTTTTCCCATCCCCATTCTACGCCAGCAGCTTAACGGGCTCCGTTTCATTAGGGCATTTAATGTCTGACCACCGGAGCTAATTTCTTTATTAATAAAAAAACTGATATTATGTACATATATTATATATACTAGTTTTAGAGCCCGTGTCACACACGGGATAATTCAAATTATAAAATTATAAGTAAAACAAATAATTACATAGCGTATATGAAAAAAATGTATTACATCTATGCTTGTATCTATACAATGTGCACATAAATTGATTTTATTTATATCACAAAATTATTTTTTTAAATGAACTTAATAAAAAAATGCTCATGCAAAAACGTACCTGAGAATATTTATTTCTATTGAAAAATTCATTCTCGGTGCCATATATGTATAATTGAAAGACTTTTGGTTATGAACCACTTTCGGAAATAAAGCTTCTCATACGATAGTAGTTCTAACCATTCAGTCTAAATATAAAAGGAGCGTTATCTTTATTAATATATTTATCAATTTACCACTAATTAAAGGAAAGTAGAACATTAAATTGTAACAATGGATGTTCTTCAAGAGCTATGTTTTTCTGAGCTACACCATGTAAAAGATTTTGATAAGTTTCAGAAGGCTTATCGACTTTGTCATAATAACAACATAAAAATAACATGTTAACCCATCCAATTTTATGAATATTTTGTTTCATTTGAGCATAGTTTTCCATGACATGCTTTCCATACAACGTTCTGATCACCATTGAAGGAAAAATTAATGTTAACATAAATATTTCAAAATTGATAAAAGTTAGAAGTATTAATAGGCATGGGGGTGGTATGTCAAAAATGTCCGTAGTATTTTCTTACATTTTAATAGTTGAGGGAAAAATAGTTAGTTTGTCAAATCCCTAACATTTTGATTATTTTAAAAAATGCCTTAAAAATAAATTTTAAACCTGAATCTTGTTTAAAATTCCAACTTTCATACTTTTTGACATTTCAAAGTGTAACACCCCGTAACCGCAGCGGAAACGTAACCGGGGCGCCACAGACACCTCTGATATCAACCACATTGTTTATAAAGAAAACTGAATACATTAATATACTTCAAATTACATTATCTCATAATTCATTACCGTCTAGGTGATACACACATCATACAATACGATACATAATTCTATGTAATATAATGTATCCTAACATCCCACACGCAAATCTTACACACATCAAGCACTTAGCACGTAAGCAATCACTTCATCTTAATTGTACCTGAAAAGCATGTGAGAAAACGGGTCAACTACGAATAGTTGGTGAGTTTCACAATTCGAGTAAACCATGATAAATCAATATCAAAATAAGATATTATCGATGTAATTATGCTGAGCCCACAAGTGAAACCTCTGACTATCCACATACAACCCCGTGGCATACTCCGCCCACGAACCTGCCCCAAACCGCTATGTCTAACATTACATAGCAAAATATATATATAACAACAAAATAGACATGTGCAACTGGCTGGGAAACATCAGCAAATCCATGCCGGACCAGTTGGGTTTGTCAGACCAATAGTACTATTCACACTCTACCGGCTTTCAGTTAATCACTCGTGTTGCGGGGCCTTACAATGTTAGCAACTCAGACAATTACCATCTTAGTACATTTCCGTACGATTCCCGTACAATAAAATATATATAAATATACGCAAATCCATGCGTTCAGTATGTACTTAAACATTTCAGTAGTAACATGCTTCCGCCCCGCGAAAATATTTAAAAACAATTCAGAAAAAGGGGCTCGTGAAACTCACCTTAGCACATGCAAGCAGGTAACAACAGTCATTATCAGTTAACACGTCCAATCTGTAATATGATCCCTATGATCGTTACTATACAATTACTATTAATATAACTTTAACCGTGTTAACCGGTACATCTGGGGACACTGTTAACCCAGTACTGTACCCGTTCCGGGGGCAATGTTAACCCAGAAACACTTCTAGGGACATCTGGAGACACTGTTAACCCAGTACTGTACCCATTCCGGGGGCAATGTTAACCCAGAAACACTTCTAGGGACATCTGGGGACACTGTTAACCCAGTACTGTACCCATTCCGGGGGCAATGTTAACCCAGAAACAGTTCTCCGGACTCAGATTGTGATATCGTTTAGAGTTCAGTAGTCAAAATTACTATTAGTTTGTTTTCCCCGTTTTGCGTGCCTAGCACGGTTATCCGTTTTTACGTTTCAAAATGAGTTTGGTCACACACGACCCGAAAATAGTTGTTGACTGATAATTTAATTAAATATGTGAAATTAGAGCTCGGTTTAGACGCCCCGATTGGCCGCCGGACCCGTTTCCGTCTTTAGTGCACCGGAAACTGTTAAATCGGATAAAATTACTCAAATCATCCGAATTATTTTCGGATGATTTATTTTTACTTGTTTAACTCAGTTATATGAAAATAGTTCATTTTTAGGGTTTTTATACACCGGTCAGCTCGTTTAGGCGAACTTTACCGGTTTACGCGTTTTAAACCTTAAAAGTTTGTTTTTATTTTCTTTTTAGCACAAATAATTATCCGTTTTGTCTCGGATCTTGAAACTTTGCACAAATCACTTTTTGACAGTGGGGAATTTTATAAAAATATTTCCAGAATTAATTTTTATATTTAAAATTTATTTATCTATTTTTAAACACCATTTAAACACTAAATATGTCGTAAATACCAAACGACCTTAGAAAAATCCCAAATTTTTCCTGGATGACCCCTGCCATCCACATAGTCCCCTGTAATATTTCCAGAACCAAAATCTCTTTTTACATGCCATTTTCACTAAAACCGAGCTAGAAAACCCTAGAAATCGTTTAACCGAAAAGCCTACTTAGACTTCTCCAACTGACCTAAAATTTTGTGTGTGACTTATACATGTTATAAAAAGCTTATCTGGAATTTTCCAGAATTTATCATGATATTTAAGTATTTTTCACCATTTTTAGCCAAAACCGAGCATTAAATTCACCAAATATTCATCCTTTATCCAAAAATTACCAAATTTTCACAGAACTCATATTTTCATGTATTTAACACCTCTGTAAAATTTCATGACTTAACTCTAAACCGTTCACAATCTGTCCAAAAACCCATAACCGAACATAAACCGAATATATCTTTTGTTTTCCGCCACTACAAGCTAAAAACTCGTCTTTCCGCCTTTTCTACCACTAAATACAACCAACATACCACAATACCAAGCAAGTTACACTCACCATCAAGCCTCTTACACTATAGTTTCGGTTATTGTTTCAAAACTAAAGTTTAAACCGTAAAAATTCGTTTTTGGTTCGTTTAACTCCTTTCTTGGACCAAGATCCCTTGTATAACCCGTATACATCACTTGATCATGCAAGAATCGGTTTTCATCTTGGGTTTTCACCCTTTTTCACTTGAAACCTCATTTTCTTGCAAATAAACTCAAGAAACGAAGATGGAAACGTAAATAACTCGACTTTTTACCTCGGTTTTCTTGCTAAAAATCTGGATTTTTGGTTCATCAAGTGGAGAGGAGAAGGATTGATGCAAATGTTGTTTAGAAAAAAAAATAAAAGGAATGGGGTAGAACCCCTTATTTCCGATCGGAACCAAGAGGGGGGTGGGGTGGGACCCACCCTTCCATTTCTAGCCACATGTTTGGATATTCGCAATCCGGATAATGTTTTGGATAATCTGGTTCATTTCGTTTTTCGGTTAAATGTTTAATTCGGCTTAAAACGAGGCTAAAACGGTCGTTTTCGGCTTAAAAATGAAATTTATATAAAACCACTTTAAAAACTTTAAAAACTTAAACCATCACTTTCATTAACTTAAAACATCATATTATTAATAATTGCGCATCTTTTTCGGCTTGATCGATCGTCTCTTGCTTGGTTTGGTATTAAAGGTTTCGTTTAATGTACCGACGTACCATTAAATCGAAAATCCTTTTTCTGTGCTTTAATTCACTTATCCCGAAGCTTTAATACTTCGTAAACATCACTAAATATCATAGATATCGTCTATAATTGAACCCTCGATTCATTCGGGTTTCAATAACTATCGATCGATTAATCGCATGTTCAATACGATAAGTTATATAATCACGTACAATCAATACAGTGAACCATGTATTCTCGTATAATTACTATGGTAATCCATGTACCCGACATTAAATATAACGTAACTATTGTCTACCGGTTAGGGTATACATGGTTTAGTCGGAATCGTTACATTCTCCCCCCGTTAAGAAATTTCGTCCTCGAAATTTTACACGCCCACTATCCCCTTCCGAGGGAAAGGCGGGGGTTTTTCCTTCAGAATTCACCCTCGTGTTACCAGGTATAATCTGGTTGTCGCTGTGAATTCCACTTAATCTTAATCAATAAAGCTTGGTGTGTCCAAACTGTTTAGTTTTCCCGTCTACTATCTCTACGGAATTATTTATGATATCAAGTATGTCTTCTATGAGTACCTCCATTACTAGTACTTTCGTTGCCTCATCGCTTAGGTACTTTTCAATCCGTATACCTGGCAAAACATCATGTATAGTACTTAGCCCCTGGAGTACTTTAATCGATAAACTAAATGACCAATCATGGAGATAGTCTCATGAGGTCCAATATATTAAGGAGCTAATTTCGGTTTTGCCAAACCTTATATCACCTCTCGATGGTGATGCCTTAAAAATGCCTTGTCACCTCTTTCCAGTGACAATGGTTTCCTATGAATGTTGGCATAAATCCTTTGCCAATCTCGCGCTGCTTTCAACTTATCTTAAATATTATAAATCCGATTGGTTGTTTCTCGAATCAATTCAAATCTTATGGCTTGATTGACGCCCATTTTCAATTTAACAAATTGGTGATAATTACTTCACCCATAGAAAGCTTCAAGCTCTCGATACTTCCTTCCCCGCCTTCCAATAATGGAAGTAGGATGACTATTTCGATCTGAGATAATTGAAAATGGTACTCCACGACGAGATACCATTTCACCATCATGAATTTGGGCGAGAATTCATTGTGGTAATCGTCATGGATTGGGATGAAATGCGAGGATTGGTTAATCGATCCGCGATTACCCAAATTGCATCATGTCCTCGGGACGTCTTAGGGAGATGTGTCACAAAATCCATCGTGATTTGCTCCCACTTCCATTCGGGAATTTCCGGTTGTTGTAACATCCCCGAGGGTTTCTGGTGCTCCGCCTTAACTCTCGCACAAGTCGTACACTTACCGACATACGTTGCTATATCCTTTTTTTCATACCCGGCCACCAGTGGAACTCCTTCACATCCTTGTACATCTTATCCGATCCCGGATGTATGGAATATTTCGATCTATGTGGTTCGTCCATGATTAAATCACGAAGGTCATGGAGGGTCGGGATCCAAACTCGATTTTTGAAATAGAGAATTTCGTCCACGCGCTGTTCGAAATTATTCTCATTGCCGTAAAGTCCCTCATTTTCCAATTGTCCCTCTTTCAACGCCTCACGTTGAGCGACTCGAATCAGATCCGAAAGGTTCGACTGGACTATCACCCCCAGCGCTCGCACTCGCAATGGCTTAACCCGATCTTCCTACTCAAGGCATCGGCTACGACGTTAGCCTTGCCGGGGTGATAACGGATGTCACAGTCATAATCGCTTAACAACTCGACCCATCTTCGTTGAATATGAGACTGCGGTCTCTTATCATCTATAAAATTTGTACATTTGCGTCGTACAAAGGATTATGAGTTGGGTAATGCTAAAAAAATTCTTCAATAAACCGCTGATAGTCTCCGGCTAGTCCTAAAAATTGGAGCATTTCCTTTGGCGCCTTGGGTGACTGCCAATTTTAATGGTTTTATCTTATTTGGATCTATGTGAAATCCTTGTTGCTTTACAACATGACCAAGGGATTATGCTTTCTGTATTCAAAATCACATTTCGAAAACTTCGCGTACAACTCCTCTTGATTTAACACTTCCATAATTTTCCTTAACCGTCGTTCGTGCTCTTCTTTACGTTGCAAATATATCAAAATATCATCAATGAATGCTATGACAAGTTTGTCAAAATAAAGTTTACAGACTCGGCTCATGAGTTCCATGAACACTGCCTGCGCATTTGTTAGCCCGAACGTCATAAATAAGAATTCATAATGGCCGTAACGAGTCCGAAACGCTGTTGTTGCAACGTCCTCCTCTTGGATTTTTTTTTTCATTTGGTGATAACTATATCTAAGATCAATTTTCTAAAAATAAATCGCCCCTTGCAGTTGGTTAAACAGATCATTTACTTCGAAGAAGTGAATACCTATTCTTGATCGTCACTTTATTCAATTCTCCCTAATCAATACATATCCTAACACTTCCGTCCTTCATTTCCCAAATAACACTGGTGCACCCCATGGTGACTAACCAGATCGTATAAAACCTTATCCAATAATTCTTGCATTTCCGTTGGTGCAAGTCGGTAAGATGCTTTAGCAACAGGGCCAGCTTGAGGTATTAAACCGATTCTGAATTCGACCTGTCGGGTTGGCGGTAATCCAGGAAGTTCTTCCGGGAAAACTTCTGGATATTTACGTATCACCGAAACATCTTCTATATGTTTTCTTTTAAATCGTACACTTTTCTCTGTATCTAATCGCTTCATCGTCCGAAAGAGAGCTTCTAATCATCTTCTTTTCATATTTGATTTCAGCTTCATGTTGAGTTAGCCAATCCATGTTAACTATTACGTCAAAACTTCTTAACTTTACTGGTCGTTGGTCAATAAGGAAAGGTTAATCGTTCAGAATAATAGGACAAATCCGAACAATTTAGTTAACCATTAGGGATTTACCGTTAGCGATTCTACAGTATAGGGTTCTATAGTTTCACTAATCGGTATCTTTCCAAAGGGTAGGAGGTTAACAGGAACTAACTTCTATCGGCGACCGTAAAAATATCATTGAAGCCTATTGATTTAAAACTACAACATACTTAATACCGCCTTTGGATCATGACGTGCTTTGTTCGAATTATTCACAGAAGCACGGCTCCTTGCTTGATCAGAGGTTGATGCTTGTCATGAGGTTCGTCTTCCAACGACACCTTGGTTCAACTTTGGGCAATTTCTCTTGAAACGTTCTGTATTGCCACATTCATAGCAAGTACAACTGTTTGGCATAATTTGATTTCTTTGGATGGATTGTTATTGAAGCTGTTGGGTTCGAAGTGGCTGTACACGAATGGGTTGGGGTTGCCGGTTCACATGGCTTCAATTGGTTCTATAATTGGGGCATTACGTCCATCTTTACCACACCTGTGGCCTACTATCACTCGACATTCTTCTTTCTGCCGATAACCATATTTTCCACATTTAGGGCAGGACCCTTCATGCGGTTCATGTTTTCACACCAGAACTAGTCTTAGTATAATTCTGGGTTGTAGGACATACCTACTTATTCAAAAGCCCATCTTGCCCTATACCTTTATCATTTCTCTTCTTTAGCACTCGACGTCTCACCTAACGTCCTTCCAGTCCGCTTCCCATAGAGTCAAATATATCAATGCTGGCTTGTGACACAACCCTTCCAAAGGTTGTATATTTTACAGGATTGACTATACTCCTTATCGATGGAGTTAGTCCCCAATATAGCGCTCACTTCGCTTAGTTTCAGGAGTAATTAGCCATGTTACCAAACATGACAATTCCTTCCAACGATTAGCGTGTTCTAAGTGATCAGCACACAACATTTCTATCTTCCATAGCTCAGTTTCCAATCTCTGAACTTAATTACTCGAATAAAAGTGCTCTAGCACAAGAATTTTAAATTCCGACCATATCATCTGAGTAATAATTTTCTAACCATAATTTTGTACCATCGTGTTCCATCACGATACAACATAATCTACCAACATATCTGTAGCATATTTCACTACACAATGTTCTAGGCTCTTACCAATATCCTTAACCATTTCGATCTTTTCTATCCACTCGCTAGTCTATTCCTCCCTTTACCCTCAGTAAACTATTAATAATTTCCTTAACACAA
This sequence comes from Bidens hawaiensis, assembly GCF_021521415.1. Lineage (NCBI taxonomy): Eukaryota > Viridiplantae > Streptophyta > Magnoliopsida > Asterales > Asteraceae > Bidens > Bidens hawaiensis. The sequence goes on from NW_027495490.1 coordinate 78,858, forward strand.
GCAACAAACATATCCTTCATACCGGATCTAATTCATTACGACTACTATTCATGTTTAGTTTATAACTAATACTTGTAGTCATAATAGTATTCGGTGGGACATTATCACTCTTAGTAATACCACTAAGAATTGAAATATTCATATTCATGTGATTGCTCGATCTATAATTCTGCGATCACATTTGCACCAACACTAGCAGTGATCTGTGATACGACATTCGGTATCATCATCTGCTATCTTTGAGCAATCAACTGAATCATATCAATCTTCATCATTGGAGTTACTCTCTTTATGTCATTCTGCCGTACCCATCCCGTACGCAGTAATCAATACTAATCTCACCTTATAACTCGTTACCAGCTCAATCATAACAGCAGGTACACATACACACCAAATATTATCATACATATTACACATACCAGTATCTAGTATATATGTCCCACAAATATAATAACATAATGACTTAACCTGACGTCGGTTAACGTTTAAATATGTTTCATAACCCTTGTCACCAACTGACATATAGATCTTTCTCAACAAAGATTAATGTTTAACATGCTTGATTTCAATATCCTTCTGCATGTCAGCATAACCGATACATGCTCATCGTGAGCACCAAACGATTACGTACCACGGAGTTATAATATCCGTGTCTATTTGTATATCCGGCATACACGGTATACCACCTACGAACGAACAACCAACTATGTCATAATGATTCCAACACCTCTTTGTGTATGGGTAATCATTATATTCGAGTATACATGGGTATAGGCATCTAACGGATGTAAGGATAACATAGGGAGTTGCAAGGTTCAAAGTAATCGCGCAACCCATGTTGCCTTCAAATATTATCAATTACTATTATGGGAAGCTCTATCACTTGCTCAGTCAATGTCCTCAGGCTTTCTAGGTTCGCTAAAATCGGTAATTCTCGGTCTGGAGGTGGTATGTCTCATATGTTTGAGAGTGAGAAATACATATATATTTCTATATATTATTTTTATCTGCTCATTTATTATCAAATTTATTATTATTATTATTTTATTTTATTTATTTATTTATTTATTATTTTTTTACCTTAATGGAATAAGAATGGGTTCAGGTACAGGTCCGTCCGTACGTGAGGGTCGGCGGTTCGGGTGAACATAGGGGTTATTAAGATATACGGTACCGGTGTTGGTAGGGTAAGGGATTTATCAATTTTGGTTGGGAGTGACGGTTACTAGATATTTCTGGTTAATGTCAAACAGGAGATCTAACTTGGTACTATCATAACTATGACCCGATAATTCAGACTTTTCATCAACCGATGCTCTAGGAATTTCAGCATCCTTGGTACTTTTATTATTTCATCCCCCGGTTCCTTATCCGGGTCCTATTTTTCAATACATGTACCCACAAGATATGTACATATATATATATACATACACATTAGCACGCATAAATAATATTATATACTTTACACATATGTTGCCATTCTTACCTATTAATGTTCCCCGTGACTTCCCCTGAATTCCCTCGTGCGGACAAGTCTGTTATTATGTTCCGGACCATAATAATTCACTTGTCCATCCAAGTTCATCCAGATCTCGTCACTATAAATTATTAGTTGATATTCAGATCCTATAATACTTGAGCTACTGGTTATATTTTAGGTATCTTTTAAAGACATCCTAATTCTTTATAACCAATGGCTCTGATACCAACTTCTGTAACACCCCGTAACCGCAGCGGAAACGTAACCGGGGCGCCACAGACACCTCTGATATCAACCACATTGTTTATAAAGAAAACTGAATACATTAATATACTTCAAATTACATTATCTCATAATTCATTACCGTCTAGGTGATACACACATCATACAATACGATACATAATTCTATGTAATATAATGTATCCTAACATCCCACACGCAAATCTTACACACATCAAGCACTTAGCACGTAAGCAATCACTTCATCTTAATTGTACCTGAAAAGCATGTGAGAAAACGGGTCAACTACGAATAGTTGGTGAGTTTCACAATTCGAGTAAACCATGATAAATCAATATCAAAATAAGATATTATCGATGTAATTATGCTGAGCCCACAAGTGAAACCTCTGACTATCCACATACAACCCCGTGGCATACTCCGCCCACGAACCTGCCCCAAACCGCTATGTCTAACATTACATAGCAAAATATATATATAACAACAAAATAGACATGTGCAACTGGCTGGGAAACATCAGCAAATCCATGCCGGACCAGTTGGGTTTGTCAGACCAATAGTACTATTCACACTCTACCGGCTTTCAGTTAATCACTCGTGTTGCGGGGCCTTACAATTTTAGCAACTCAGACAATTACCATCTTAGTACATTTCCGTACGATTCCCGTACAATAAAATATATATAAATATACGCAAATCCATGCGTTCAGTATGTACTTAAACATTTCAGTAGTAACATGCTTCCGCCCCGCGAAAATATTTAAAAACAATTCAGAAAAAGGGGCTCGTGAAACTCACCTTAGCACATGCAAGCAGGTAACAACAGTCATTATCAGTTAACACGTCCAATCTGTAATATGATCCCTATGATCGTTACTATACAATTACTATTAATATAACTTTAACCGTGTTAACCGGTACATTTGGGGACACTGTTAACCCAGTACTGTACCCGTTCCGGGGGCAATGTTAACCCAAAAACACTTCTAGGGACATCTGGGGACACTGTTAACCCAGTACTGTACCCATTCCGGGGGCAATGTTAACCCAGAAACACTTATAGGGACATCTGGGGACACTGTTAACCCAGTACTGTACCCATTCCGGGGGCAATGTTAACCCAGAAACACTTCTCCGGACTCAGATTGTGATATCGTTTAGAGTTCAGTAGTCAAAATTACTATTAGTTTGTTTTTCCCGTTTTGCGTGCCTAGCACGGTTATCCGTTTTTACGTTTCAAAATGAGTTTGGTCACACACGACCCGAAAATAGTTGTTGACTGATAATTTAATTAAATATGTGAAATTAGAGCTCGGTTTAGACGCCCCGATTGGCCGCCGGACCCGTTTCCGTCTTTAGTGCACCGGAAACTGTTAAATCGGATAAAATTACTCAAATCATCCGAATTATTTTCGGATGATTTATTTTTACTTGTTTAACTCAGTTATATGAAAATAGTTCATTTTTAGGGTTTTTATACACCGGTCAGCTCGTTTAGGCGAACTTTACCGGTTTACGCGTTTTAAACCTTAAAAGTTTGTTTTTATTTTCTTTTTAGCACAAATAATTATCCGTTTTGTCTCGGATCTTGAAACTTTGCACAAATCACTTTTTGACAGTGGGGAATTTTATAAAAATATTTCCAGAATTAATTTTTATATTTAAAATTTATTTATCTATTTTTAAACACCATTTAAACACTAAATATGTCGTAAATACCAAACGACCTCAGAAAAATCCCAAATTTTTCCTGGATGACCCCTGCCATCCACATAGTCCCCTGTAATATTTCCAGACCCAAAATCTCTTTTTACATGCCATTTTCACTAAAACCGAGCTAGAAAACCCTATAAATCGTTTAACCGAAAAGCCTACTTAGACTTCTCCAACTGACCTAAAATTTTGTGTGTGACTTATACATGTTATAAAAAGCTTATCTGGAATTTTCCAGAATTTATCATGATATTTAAGTATTTTTCACCATTTTTAGCCAAAACCGAGCATTAAATTCACCAAATATTCATCCTTTATCCAAAAATTACCAAATTTTCACAGAACTCATATTTTCATGTATTTAACACCTCTGTAAAATTTCATGACTTAACTCTAAACCGTTCACAATCTGTCCAAAAACCCATAACCGAACATAAACCGAATATACCTTTTGTTTTCCGCCACTACAAGCTACAAACTCGTCTTTCCGCCTTTTCTACCACTAAATACAACCAACATACCACAATACCAAGCAAGTTACACTCACCATCAAGCCTCTTACACTATAGTTTCGGTTATTGTTTCAAAACTAAAGTTTAAACCGTAAAAATTCGTTTTTGGTTCGTTTAACTCCTTTCTTGGACCAAGATCTCTTGTATAACCCGTATACATCACTTGATCATGCAAGAATCGGTTTTCATCTCGGGTTTTCACCCTTTTTCACTTGAAACCTCATTTTCTTGCAAATAAACTCAAGAAACGAAGATGGAAACGTAAATAACTCGACTTTTTACCTCGGTTTTCTTGCTAAAAATCTGGATTTTTGGTTCATCAAGTGGAGAGGAGAAGGATTGATGCAAATGTTGTTTAGAAAAAAAAATAAAAGGAATGGGGTAGAACCCCTTATTTCCGATCGGAACCAAGAGGGGGGTGGGGTGGGACCCACCCTTCCATTTCTAGCCACATGTTTGGATATTCGCAATCCGGATAATGTTTTGGATAATCTGGTTCATTTCGATTTTCGGTTAAATGTTTAATTCGGCTTAAAACGAGGCTAAAACGGTCGTTTTCGGCTTAAAAATGAAATTTATATAAAACCACTTTAAAAACTTTAAAAACTTAAACCATCACTTTCATTAACTTAAAACATCATATTATTAATAATTGCGCATCTTTTTCGGCTTGATCGATCGTCTCTTGCTTGGTTTGGTATTAAAGGTTTCGTTTAACGTACCGACGTACCATTAAATCGAAAATCCTTTTTCTGTGCTTTAATTCACTTATCCCGAAGCTTTAATACTTCGTAAACATCACTAAATATCATAGATATCGTCTATAATTGAACCCTCGATTCGTTCGGGTTTCAATAACTATCGATCGATTAATCGCATGTTCAATACGATAAGTTATATAATCACGTACAATCAATACAGTGAACCATGTATTCTCGTATAATTACTATGGTAATCCATGTACCCGACATTAAATATAACGTAACTATTGTCTACCGGTTAGGGTATACATGGTTTAGTCGGAATCGTTACACAAAGTCAACACTTTGAACCCATAACAAATTTGACGATAAATCTATTTTGCGTTCTCAAACTTTTAAAAATACTCAAAATTTTCATTTTTGACCCATAACAAATTTTGACCTAAATGTAGTTAATTTGTACCAAATAATCTATTTACCAACTTATTGACCCATAATATTAAATTTAAGTTCCATAAAAAACCCGATAACAATTTTCATTTGAGAAACATGATTTGTTGTTGATTTTTTAAATTCACCCAAGTATTTTGAAATATGTAGTAAAATAGTATGTTAATATTTATATTTATAAAAATATATAGATATTATATAAATATAGTGTAAATGGAAAGTGAATAATTATTGATTTGTTACATATATTAAGATAAATTAGTTTTGGAGGGAAAAAAATGTAAGAATTAACTAAGACATGACAAGTGTCCACATTTATTTTACTTTATTAGAATAGGTAGATTTTATGTAATCCACTCTCTGGTTCTCATATTTAATAAAATAAAAGTGGATTAACCGGCCTATGATTTATCTTCTTGAGAGAGGTGGATGAGACGGCAGTAATCGAAGTTGTTTGAATGAGAGTAAAACTTTTAGTCAAGAACAGCCAAGCATCACGACGCGAACCGGTTAGACGACGACCACCACTAGAACGGGTCGGGATCGCGTTGAGGCTCATAATCTCTTATTCCGTATGAGCTACCAACTACTTTTACGAATTGTCGGTGATTAAGAACGCAAGAACCGGTTAGCCCGATCAAGAGAGATAGAGCAAAGGCAAAGGCCCGATCCTCATCATCTCCAATATCGACTATAATGTATCCCGAGACGATAAGACCTTAGGTAGGAAACTTGGATTCTAAAATCAACCGTTTGCTCAGGTATATAGAGGAGCAACAAATCATATTTCAATCTTGCTTTTCTACAAAAAAAAAAAAACTTATCTCATTTATCACCCAAAGATTGTGTTATATTCGAGCGAAGGAGGAACGAAATCTGTACAAAGTATCGTGCCAAAGAGAAGTCGCTTTTATATAAAAAATGTTATAGTATCTTATTTCTAAGTATTTTTTTTCTATGTGCTTGTAACTTTAATTTTAGTAAAATAGTCTAGTATTTTATTGTGTGGTTTTATTATTTGAATTATTATGTTTATTAAATAATAAAATGTCAAGTAAATAAAAAATGAACGAGTAATAATTGCATTTAGTTAAAACCATTACATTTGATTTATAAGAGACTTTAATGAATTTATTTTTGCCTACATGACACCTAAATGACATTTAAACTAAACAATTAGCTAAAACCACTACACATGGTCTTATTGGCAAACACTTTTTAGTTCCTCGCCTTCCACACCATCCAACAAGTAACGGCAACAACGATCGATTGTATTGCATCATGAAATGGTAGTTGAATTTTCATAAGTTACAACTAAACGTGCATAAGTTACAACTAAACGTCTATAACTAGTAGGTCGGTTGTATAAATCTTGTACATGTATTTTACTGCTCATTTTTTTTAATTATTATTATTATTATTTTTTTTTCAATGACACTATAAGCATTCATTTTTCCAAGGTGGGTTTTGTTAATTTTTCATTTTGTTAAGAGCGTGCACCTTGACAAGGTACAACCGGAGATGCAGATGGCACAACCAATCTTGAATACTATCTACACAACATTGCCTTCTGTCATTTAACAAATTGAACATTTTTCCCTTCAAATTTAGAATTTTAATTGAAAACTGATTCTGGTAAGAACCGTTTAACTCGGTTCCGAACCGAACCGGAACCGTTAAAATACGGTCCGGCTTCGGTTCTTATATTTACCATTTAATGGTTCTGGTTCAATTAAAATTCTAAATTTGAAATATTAGAAGGTGCAAAAAACAAGCGACAACTCATAAAATAAAACATTATCATATCAACATATTATATTTTAAAGAAGGGACTTGAGAATAGATTACAATGACTCAAAATATTTCAGGAAACAATTATTTTTTAAAACAGATTTAGGGCCATGGAAGATGATTATCGTTTATGATATCGTAAGGGATTAAATGTAACCGGGAAAGTGAGAACGTGGATGGTCGCTCGTACATGGAAGTATGAAAGCCTACTAAATAAATAGGATTTTAAATATAATCTTCAAAGTTTAAACCTAACCCGGTTTACAACTAGAACCGTTGGTTCTAACCGGAACCGAACTGGGAACCGTTTTCACCCAAATTTAAGAACCGGAACCGGACCCGAAATACAATAATACGGTTCGGATCTAGCGGTTCAGTTCCGGTTCCCCGGTTCGGAACCGCGAATTGCTCACCCCTAGCTACAAGTAAAGATACACATGATACAACTAGTCACATAACGTGCATTATGTTAAATTTACTGCATTACTCAAATGACATGAATTATGTCAGTCTTTATCCCTTTTGAAACAAATAATAGTTGCAATTTGGCAAATAGAATACTTGCACCTCACACAACATAATATATAATCATGTAATTGCCAATTTGGGTTTTGTCTCTGTTTTGGTATAGTTTCTGTTATAGAAATGTAGTTGTAATTTGTCAAGGATACAACTAAGCATGTAGTACAAGGTACAACTCTGATAAAGCGCACGTTATACAAAATTTACTCGTTTGGCAATAGACATATCAAATGGATTCTTTGTGTTTGTCACAAAGGCATAGCTAAAAAAAGTGATTGGCAGAATTAACATATACACACATAACTAACAATTTTTTATTTTGAATTGATCAAATAGGGTTAACTTGCACATCCAGAGACTTGAGCATTTCACAAGGCACAGTGTCAACAATTGGGATAACAAAATACATAGTCGAAATAGTCAAAACATGTGTATCACAATCAGGATGCGCACCTTCAAATATCCACCTTCATTGTGGTTGGTTTGCATTTGCAAACCTAGTCAACCCAAAACTCATCAAGAGACTTTCTTATGACGTTTGTTTGGTCAATAATGGTCAAACATTGAGAATTGGTCGGTGATTAGTTTTTCTTACTCAAATACTTACAAGTACCCCCAAACAATCGTCATAAGAAAGTCTCTTGAAGAGTTTTGGGTTGACTAGGTTTGCTGAGGCAAACCAACCACAATGAAGGTGGATATTTGAAGGTGCGTATCCTGATTGTGATACACATGTTTTGACCATTTCGACTATGTATTTTGTTATCCCAATTGTTGACACTGTGCTTTGTGAAATGCTCAAGTTTCTGGATGTACAAGTTGTCCTTGTTTGATCAAATTCAAATGAAAAACTGTTAGTTATATGCTCAAACGTTGTACCACCATATGCTTCCTTAGTTGTATTCTACATTAAAAAAAGGTTGAAAACTTTACCTTGGAAACTTTACACAAACTATCACCTAGTTACAATTTTGACACTAAACTATACTAACGATATTTTCTAGTAGGGTTAACTAAACCCTAATAAACATAACGGGATGGATAATTAACTAACACAAGCAACCAGACTCGTGCCGAGAAACCAAACAAATAAGTCTAACACCCTACACTAGTTTATGTATTCAGTTAGCGTTGTCAGTTTGGTTTTACTAAAATTCCTAAACTTAAATATATAAATTATATACATCATAAACATAAAAATTGGGTTATACATTTAATTATTTATGAATGTGTTGTACATTTTTATTTATTTATAGGTTTTATACCAAAAATCCTAAAATTCTCCATAGTTTTATTTGTGTACGCATATGTTATACATTTAATAATATATTTATGGGTTTGTGCTATTTTTAATTAGAGTTCTGTAGCGACTAAAGTGTGCCAAAAATTAACCAATGCAAGATAAGTAAGAGATCGGCACTCAAAGTAATGAGCTTAATACGGAAATTGAAATAAGAAATGGAAATAACTTACGAAGCCAACTCTAGCTACTTTCATATATATATTCATTGACATGCTAAAACAACTTCCACTCCAAAAGTCATTCATCATGATCATGAGTTTCCTTCGTGTTGTCTTCTTCTCCTTCATCATTGTTCTGTCTCATTTTTCAGGTAACATCAAACACTCAACAACCAAGCATCTTCTTCTCCAATCTCCATCATTGAAAGCATCTTAACATGAATTAGAAACTTACAACTCCTAACTGTTTTTTATTGGTTTATTTTATTTTTTATTTCATAATGTTTACTGATCAGGTGGTTCATATTCATCAAAACAAGAATTTACATAGTTCCAATTTTGAGAGATTACAACATAAATACAACAAGCTCACAAGAGCCACTCCACACTCACCAAAAGCTTCGTTTTGAAGGTAAAATTTTAAACTTTTTTTTCAATGTAGAATACATAAAGCGGTGTTTGGCGCCCCATGTGCTGATGTGGTGGTGGACGTTAACCCATAACGCATAGCCTTGTATGGGGTAGTGTAACAATCCTTTTCCAAAGTGGGCATCCTGTCATTTTTCTACTCTGCTAAATTTTTTTTTGATAACGTTGATATATGAAGAAACCAAAACAAGAAACTACAGACAAAGCCAAAACATACAAGTACAAAAAAACATACAACAAAATACCACATAGGAAAACTAACGAAATTAAAACCGCACCATTTTTCCCACTCCAAGTTTGGATAATTTGCTCTATGTTTGAACTATAAATAAGAACTCGCCTTTGTATCTCCCACTAATCTTGCTAATGAAACCGGTTTATTGGCAAACACGTTTTCTTTCCTCGCCTTCCACAACAGCCAACAAGTAATGGAAACGATCGAGTGTATTGCATTTTGAAATAGTAGTTGAAGTTTCATAAGTTACAATTAAACATCCATATATAGTCTACAACTATAATAAGAATGGTTGTATCTTGTACATCTATTTTACTGCAGTTTTTCTCATTTGACAACTTAAACATTCATTTTTTCAAAGTGGGTTTGGTGTCGATTTTTTAATTTGCTTGTACCTGGTACAAGTAAAGATGCACTTGGTACAACCAGTTACATAATGTGCATTATGTAAAGCTTATTGCATTACTCAAATGGCATGAATTATGTCTTTCTTTATCCCTTTTGAAACAAAAAAGAATTGCAATTTGGTAAATAGAATAGTTGCACTACACACAACATAATATATAATGCAATTGCCTATTTAGGTTTACTTTGTCTCTCTTTTGGTATAGATTTTTATTTTCTTCCATAGAAATGTTAGTTGTAATTATCAAAGGTACCCCTTAGATAAAGTGCACGTTATACAACATTTACTCATTTGGCAAGAGAGAGTTAATCTTGCGTAAGTACGGAAACATAGTTATTTTATTTATTGGTTTTAATATCAAATGGGTTCTTGTCTCTTTTTTTCTCTCTCTTTTTCTCTCTTTTACTTGATGGTAGTTCAAATTTGAGAATGTACAAAAAAGCATGCGTATGATACAACCTGCATTATGTGCACTTCATGCTACGTTTTGTTGTCGGTACAACTAACACATGCACAAATAACTAAAAATTTTCCATTTGAACTTGGTCAAACAGGGGAGTCAACTTGTACATCCAGAGACTTGAGCATATCACAAGGACCGTCAGGAACTGAGATATTACCGGTCTAAACAGTCAAAATAATCAACACCTGTGAATCACAATCAGGGTGTGCACCTTCAAATATCCATGTTCATTGTGGGTGGTTCGCCTCAGCAAAGCTAGTCAACCCATTACTCTTCAAGAGACTTTCTTATGATGATTGTTTGGTCAATAACGGTCAAAGGATGAGCACGGGTCAAGTCATCAGTTTTTCTTACTCAAGTCCTTCCATGTACCCCATCTCCTTTAAGTATGCCATATTCTGCTAGACATTGGGCTTAATCTCTGGTCGAACTAAAGAAAGGCCATTTTAGTGTTTTGGTTAACATAGGCATGTTATGTTTAATGTTTATCTCCTAGTGTTTAAATAATCCTTACTAGCATGAGTTTGAGTGCTCTTAGTTGGTTAGGTTCTAGTTTTCCATTTAAAGGGTCATGTTCTACTTCTTTTAATTAATTCAAATTTCCTTTTTTTTTGTGTGACTTAGGGTATGTTTGGTTGGAGGTAATGGAATGAAGGGGGAATGGAATGAGAGAATGAATGGAATGGACAAGGGAATGAAATGGATCATTACCATTCATTTGTCTTGTTTGGTTAACCTATAGGAATGAAATCAATTATTAATTTTTATTGTTTGGTATCCAAAAAAATTGTAGAAATGAAATACAAATAATAAGAACACTCTTATCTTAAAATACTTTTTAACCAAAAAAAAAAACCTATAATGGCGATGGTGGTAGCTCCGGCGACGAAAATGGTGGTAGCGGCGGCGGCGGCGGTGGTGGTGGTGTCGGCGGAGTTGGTAGTGGTGCCAATGGTAGTGGTGGTGGTGGTGGTTGTTAGGTGGTAGTGTTGTTGAGAAAGTAGGGTGAAGGAGGAATGGAATTAAAAAAAAAGAAGGGGGTGGGAAAGAATGGTTTTGATGAAATGAGATTTCATGTGTAATGGATGATTCCATTCCATTGAGCAACCAAACACCACTTTTTTCATTCCCACGTAATGAATCATTCCATTCCTACTGTCATTCCTGCATACCAAACGCTACCTTAGTTTCCATACAGTATGCTAAGTTTATGCTGTTGGGTTTTATTGTTATTGGGTTTAATGAAGATTGAAAGCTAAAGGAGGCTTTGGGCCGGGCCTTGTTCTTTTATTTGGCCCGGTTTGGTTTTTTTGTTTAACACGTTGTTAACCCCAGTGTGATATCTATATATTCATTGTACTTATAATATCTTCATAACTAGTGAGGCATATCGCAATAATAAAATGCTGTGGTTGCAGCCCATGAATATAGGTATGTTAAAACCAAACCACGTTAAATTCTCATGTTCTTAACTTTTTATGCAATTTGTTTGTCTTTGATAACCTGCTCTCAATGTTTTCATAACCGGATTGGACAACGAACTGGACGGGTAACCGGTTCACCTGTTCAACCGTTCGAACCAGTCCAACCAGCCGAACAACTTTCGTCTAAAAATGATGGTTATGGCTAAAAATAAAAGTTTTCAAAAAAAAATATTTTTTTAATAGTAAAACCTGTTCAACCGGCCTGGTTTTCTGGTCGGACCGATCTAACCAGCCGATTCTTTGAGAACCGAACGAACTGTATAGAACCAGACCGGCCAATAGACCGAATCTCGGTCGGACCGGTTCGACCGGTCGGTCCGGTCCAGCCTCAACAACATTGCCTGTTCCTAAGTCCTAACATATACTTGATATTTTGTATATATTTATGACGACATTGCCTGTTCCTAAGTCCTAACATATACTTGATATTTTATATATATTTATGACGATATAAAGTTGTGTTCCTAAGTCCTAAGAGCATTCTCATCCAGCCCTTCATTTAATGTGAGGAGTGTTTTTATAATTTAGGGAGTGATTTGGGTGTTGTGAGTGAAGAGTTTTTATATTTTAGAAAAAGTAGTGATTTTTCTGTATATTTGAAAAGTTACTGTTCATCTCCTATAATTTTTTAATATATTTTGTGAGTGATTGTGAGTAAAGGAAAGAGAAAAGGTAATGATAAAAAGTATAAAAAGTATTATTTAATTGAAATAGAGAGAAAATGTAGTAAGTTTTAGTGTAATTTTTGGTTTAATGATAGAGGGTGGAATGAGAATGCTCTAACATATACTTGATATTTTATATATATTTATGACGATATAAAGTTGTGCGTGATTTTTTAAACTTTATGTTCCTCTTAATTAATATAAAGAATACTAAAATTAAATCTTTTGGTAATTACATTCATAGATCCTTGGTTAACAACATTCATATCCATTACCTCTTGAACACAACTAAGAGCATTCATAATAGAACCTCCATTCTTATTCATATATTTTAACTAAACAGACATTATTCCATAAAATCTGTTCATTTTTTAAAAACACTTCGCATTTGATTCCCTAAATATATACATAACAATTAAAAATCCGTAATCCCATATGCAAAAAAACCAAGAATATCAAACATAAAACTACAAAAAGTGTCACGTTTTGGTTTTCAAGGCACACTTTTTTGTGTTTGGTCATTTTGCAAAAGGGACTAGTGATGCAGTTTGTTGCTTATAAATCCAACAGCGTTTGTCCTTTGGTTCTAGCTCAGTTAATTTTTCTCGTTAAGTCAGGTCATGTACCTTACACATAAGGGTAAATTGGCCATTTTATCTATTAAATTAAAAAAATATTTTAATAAATAAAGAAAAACAATAAAAAAACTTAATATGTATTTATATTCTTTCTCTCCCCCCCTTCTTCTTCCTCCTCCATCGACACCAAGCTCTCCGACAGTCACCGCCGCCGCTGTCTTCTCCGACAAAAAAATACATATAATCCTTATTCTCTCTCTACTTCGTCTCTCTCTCCCACCTCTACACCACACCACCACCACCCGAGTACAACCACCGCCGGTCCCCAAATCCACCTCATCTAATTTCCGGCATATAGGCGCTGCATATCTAAATGTAAACAAAAGCCATGAAAATATGTTCTAGTACACCCACATACCTTTAATGAAGTTGTTAAACATGACAAATCTGAACAATTCAATCACACCAGTAACTCTCTCTCTCTCTCTCTCCAGCACACATCAAAACGACTGGTCGCGGACTGGCGGAGCAACGGTAATCTCTCACCGCTCAGTCACTCTCCCTCCTATAAGATCTCTTATTTATTTCTTCAGCTTCTTCGTTTTCTTCTATCTTCTTTATCGACGACACGTGGCGTTGTTTCACCAATCTGTAAAACTCCAAGCTATCCACTTACCTTACTTGAATTTGAACAGCAAAAAAGCCCTAATTTGGTATCTAAGGAAACTGTGCAAAAAGCCCTAATTTGTGGACTGACGGAGGCTGTGGTGTTTCACACCCCAACCTAAGGCAGAAATGCCGGGGCGCGATCTGATTGCTCACAGCTCGAAGATACTATCATAAATATAAATGACAATATCTAATTAATTATTTTGTTCAAATAATACACACAATAATCAAATACAACCAAATAATTCAAATAAATAAATACAACAAGTCTAAATCCATGTATGTCTTCATTATAATCCTAAGGTCTTTCTAAGTGTCCATCCTTCAACTCAGGCAACCTGCATATGCGTAGAAAATGGAGTTTTGTCAACAAACATGTTGAGTGAGTTTACCACCAATTTTTAACACCAAAAATAATTTTAATATAATAAATAAGCAAAACGTAATAAATGTGGTAATGAAATCAAACCATAAGCAAATAAGTTGTCGACTAAACCATTGCCAAGCGAATCGGGCGCCGGTAAATCAACCATGAGCAAATAATGAGAATAAGACCTTTGCCAAGCGAATCGGGCGGTGGTCAATAGAATGAGAACCCTCTCCAAGGGGATATGTCAAGCGATTGAATACAATAACAAATAAGCACATAACAAGTAGATTTGATTAATCACACACAATTACACGTTTACTATTTTTGATATGTATGTATATATAGATATGTATGTGTAGTATGATATACGCATATATCCCCAAAACGTTTGTGAAAAATTGAGTAAAATAGGGGAATGATAAAACTCATCTTAGATTAAAGGCAAGTGAGTATAACTAAGAATAAACGAGTCAACGGATAAGCGAGTTGTTCAATACGCGTCAAACGAGATAACAGATTAGAACCTGAAACTTTGTGATATGAAACTATAAATAAAAACAAACTTAATGCCACTGGAATCAATCCAAACGGATAAGTAGAACTGTAGTTATGTTGAATTAAACGTTTAAGCGAGCTGGTATTGACCAGAATCCGAACAGCGAGTCGGAAGTCGGGTTTTCGGTAGTAGCCTTAAAATTATGTTACGAGAATAAAAGTCTTCTGGGCCGAACATTGAATCCGACCAGAAGCATAAGAAAACGTAAAGTCAAACTTGTTGACTGTTTTGCCCTTTAATGAGTTTTAAGCGAATTGACCAGTCAACACCCTTCAACCACCGAAATTGATTGAAGTTTATTGACTAGGGAATATGTATGAACGATTCCTATGTTTACAACTTACCCGGAAAATGAAAGGATCGATGAGAAACGGAAGTCAAAGGTTGGTGCATAAGCAAAGTCAACGAACTAGTCTTGAATCTTCAACAAATATGCAAAAACCGAAGGGTTTGAGGATGACAAGAGGTAGGTGACGATTGAAGGAGGTGTATTAGGGTTATATTAAAGTTTACAGCAGGGAATTATGATGTGTTTATATAGGAATAGCAAAAACGAATTAAATATGGGCTTTTTGGCCCGTTTAAGCAAGTAAATACGTTTTAAGGAAAGAATCAATGAAATATACTAAAAGATATGATCTTGATTAGGGGGAAACAAATTAGAAGTTGTGTTTTAGTAATATTATGATTACTTGGACCTTAATTCACTCAATAATGCTTAATATACAAGATTTTATACCTTAAACGAGTTTAGAAATGAAATCGAGTTAACGAATCTGTACAGAGGGTCCATAGCGCTGCTCGGTCAACCCATGGTTGTGCCGTCACGCAGTGCCCCGGCTTCAAGGGAATGGGAATTTCAGTTTTGGCAATAATGGTCCCTATACTTTGTTAATTGAGCATTACTTGAACTAGTTTTTGGTATAATTTGGTTTTGAACATTGATTGAAGTACATGGCCTAAAGTGAACATTAGAAAACTTATTTACTTATAAATATTGGATTTTCAATAATAATAAGGATCTAAAAATGTTTCGTTCGTAAACGAATATGGGTTTGAAAAATCCGAAATGTTATATGGTGGTGGTACAAATTAGGTACCGGAGTGAAACCGTCAGAGAGTATGTGGCTCCAGCCACCACCGGGGACGGAAGGGATCCTTTACTTCGTCAGTGCGTATGCTTTTTATGGCACTTATTTTGGGGACCGACGACGGTGGTGATGGTACTGTGACTCTGTGACGGTGGTGGTGGTACTATGGCGATGGTGGTGGAGGAGGATGGCGGTGGCTGTGTTTTACCGGAGAGGAAGAGAGAAGAAAGAAAAAGTTGAGTTATTAAAATGTCTTTTTTAATCATATGGGTTAAATTACCAATTTTCCCTCATGTGCAAGGCATAACCTGACTTAACGAGAAAAATTAACTGGGTTAGGACCAAAGGACAAACGCTGTTGGATTTATAAATGTAAAGGATAAAACATATCAATTTTGAAGATAAAGGACCACGAGTGAAATTTGGAGTAAAGATAAAGGACAATTTCTGTAATTCTGTCCTTTACTTTTAATGAATGATATTAAGGTGGTGTTTGGGTGAGCTTTTAAAACTTGCTTATTTGCTATTCGTTTCTTGAAAAGCAAAAGGTGTTTGGGAAAGCTCCTCCAAAAACTTCAAATTAGAGCTTTTCAAAAGTGGCTTTTGCTTTTCAAAAAGCAAATCAGCAAAAAAACAATTCTAAAAGCTCACCCTAACACCCCCTAAATGTAACAAAATAATAAAATGTACAGAATTTGAAATCGTTTTAATAAAATATATATAAAAAAAGAAGAAAATATGGATGTTACTAGTTCTTTTGTTTATTCCAAAGAAGTTATGCTTTTTTTGATACTAACTTGGATAAGAATCTGTTCATACAACAAACATAAATATGAATAATTATAGTTACAATATTTTATTAGCTTTTAACCCTTTTATAGATAAGTTAGCAAAAGAAGAATCTATTAGTTTGATCTTATTCTCATTACTCATTAGTAGGTTTACTATGAATAATTATGATTAGACTACGATAATAAAAGATTATCAAGAAAAAGTTAATATATTTTATCAAAAAGATAACATTAGTAGATATTTCGATTGAAGGGTTAGCGGGTTCGGGTTAACAGTTTGAATCGTTAACTTGAATATGAGTCATGCATTTATTCTTTTCAAAAGCATTATCTCTATCACGAGCACACTTAAAAATCTGTAACCCAAACACGACATGTTTAATCCAATTATCTAAACTTAACAAACAAATAGACAGATTGTAAGCGAGTTCATAGTTACGTGCAAACATGTAAAATGAGTTGGAAGGTTATAACAACTGCGTTGTCTGATCAACTTGTTTAATTAAATGAGTTAAACATGCTAACTTGGGCATGACATGCTTATTATACTAGACATGAGCCTGCGCGATATAGCTGGTATTTAAACATAGACCCTGGTAATCACATGACAATTATGGATGGTCACGCTTCAGTTTTGGTTTTGATGACAAAAAAATTGTTACTAACAGATACGCTCACAAGCTTAACATAAAAAACCGTTAAAACCGACCGTGAATACCCATATGTATGATATTAATTTTTTTAGTTGAAAAGCTATAAGAATTCCATTCTCAAGTTAAAGAGAATAAAATTGCTCGTTTTTATGGTACAACTTTTTTACAAAAATATTAATGTGTGAATAAGTTATATTCATTTAAGAATTGTGTGGTGGAGTTGGTTTATGACTGAAATTAAAAATAATATATGGTTAAAGATGAAATGGTAAACTTGTAAATAATATTCATTTTAACAACAGCTGGCTAAAGTTAATGGTGAAAAGTTGTAAATATTTTTTGAAGAAGTGTTTAAAAGACAAATTTACCGTCTTTTATGCATGTATCTTATGCATTAAATTGTGTAAAATTCTTAAAATCAAATATCTTAATTTGCTCATGTCTTAAACATTATATATAGTATAGATACAGATGAATTAAACATAAAAACCGATTTTGTCCTTGTTGAGTTAGGAATTAGCATACACAGTTATGTATTTCCAAACATGAAATTTATTATTTTTATGTGTTAGCTTGTTAAAAATTTTGCATCCAAAATATAATATCCACTTTTGATTTAACAAAATTCTTAAACAGCTTATTACCAATATATAATTAGTATGCACAATAATAAGAATAAAAATGTTAGTATACATAAATAAATGTAATCTCTATATAAAATATTAGCGCGTATATATAAACAAAAGTTAGTTTCGATGAAACTAAAAGTTAGATGAATAATGAAAAGTTAGATGTGTAAATAATGATTGGTTGCAATAAAAGTAAAAGTTAGATGGATAATTAAATGTTAGATGCGTAAATAAAAGTTAGATTGTTAGTAGTCCCATAGTTATCAAATTTTAATAACATTCTTTATACTTAATTATTATTGTTATTACTTTATATATGTATATAGAGATATATAGGGGATGGATCTTGCTAGAAGTGATATTATAGCGAGAAGCACGAGAAATAAATTTGAGTAGTTGATTATGTTTGATCTATGGTTCATAATCATAATGACATTCTTGTAATAAATACACAATCATTTATTAGGGTTTTATTAGAAAATAAGTACTTTGGTCTTATTCTACCATAACAAATGTTTTACAATCAATGAATTCCCTAAACATTTGCTAGTAAATCATTTAATGATTAAAACTAACATAATATTCCTATCCGAATTTAATACCAAGGTTTGACTTTATTTTTTTTCTTTTGTTTCAAATATTGAAATACATCGTGATATAACTTCATTTGTTGTTTTTCTTTTGTTTCAAATCATAAATAATGTGATTCATGAAATTAGATTACAAACTATATTACACAAATAAAATTGTGTAAATTCACATAGGTACTGTGTAGATGATATCACGAATGTGTATGTGAAAATTTTATAAGCATAGGTTATTAGCATGATCTATTATTTATTATATGTATTTTAAAGTAAAAAAAATAAAAAAAAAATATTAAGTAATGTGTAGGTTCATATATGTACTATGTAGATGGTATTTCAAATTGTGTATATTTAAATTATATCTTGTGTAGACTCATATATGTACTGTGTATGTGGTATTTCAAATTATGTATGTGTATATCTTATCGTGTGTAGGTTCATATATATAAATTATGGAGGCGGTATTTCGAATTGTATGTGTAAATTTTATCGAATGCATGATCATTTATGTACTGTGTATGTGGTTATACGAATTCAATATAATTTTCCTAAATTTGGTTAAGTTCGAAAAATTAAAATGAATGAATTAATCGTAAATTAAAAATATAAAAATACAAACAATTTTTAAGAAAAAAATAGTTTGTAACTTAGTTATATTTGTTGATAAAATGAAATTATGAAGATAGATTATTTTATGGTAATGAAACTAGCTATATTATAAAAATATTAAAATAAAAAACAATAAATATGTAACTTATCCCACACATAAGTTACTTGCCATATATGAAAAAAAGCTTTGTCCTAAGATGCTCATTCTATTAAAATAAATCATAAATACAAGAAAAAAAATTGTAATTATTTCTCGCACTTCTCACACTAAGAAACACTTTTGAAATTAGCCTAATCATATATATATGTGGGATGGTTCATGCGAGAAGTGATTTTATAGAGAGAAATGCGAGAAATGAATCTGAACCGTTGAATTTGTTTACTCAATGGTCTAACAGTAGAAATGACATTATTGTAATTATAAACACATATTTATGACATGCTTTTAATTAAAAAGGGTATACATGACTTTTGTGATTTAGGTCTTATTAAACTAGACATTAATGAATGACGACAGCTCCCGCTGAAGCAATTGTTGCTGCGGAGGTAGCTAAATTACCTATCCGCTATAGACGGAAAAGGCATGCTGTGGCGGACTTAAATAAACCTTAGTTGAAAAAATGATTTTTTCTTGGTGGACCAGAAAGAAATTATTGACCTTGATATAACTTTATACCGGAGTAAATGAAGACTCCTAGAATGGCACGCACGAAGAAGCCTACTCAGAGTAGGAATCCCGCACATTATAAAAAAAGGAAAATGGACCTGCAACTACCTTAGACTTTCTTTAAGGAAGATTGCAAATAAGAGCTGATCCTATAATTGTAATAGTAAGATTAGGATCCCGACTCATCTGTAAATTTAAGGCATATAAGGTAAATACTTAGATATAGGGAACTCCTCCCGGTGATGTCAGAGGAATTGATTGATGTCGAACCTATAATAGCTAGTTCTGTTAGAAAGATCAAACATAGTAAGCAGAACTATCTAGGTTATATAACTGCTCTTAAGAATACGAGCAAGGGGATGAAACCATTCACGGTGTCCGATCTCGAGACGATCCTGATCAATAACGAACATAGGGTTTATGCTGGTGGTCTCAAGGTTGTTCATCCGGGTAAAGACATCAAGGATGGTCTAATTTATACCTACTTCAGTGAAGACTACTCATTCATTGAATCCTTTGAAGAAAGGAGTAAAAAGGTGCTGAATGACTTGGTCAACAAGATCATTTCACAATTTGTTTACCATTAAAATTTTGTAAATAAAACAGTAAATTTTTTTTTGGAATTGTTGGTTTTGTAAGCTATTTGTTTGTTCTTATGATTTGTTGATAAAGCTAATAAATTTTGCATCATTACACTATATATTATGGATTTGTTTATATGGTACTTACACAACAAAATTATGAACATACAGTTCTGTGTAGGGGGTTTTGTAAAAATATAGTTACCTATTGAATTCAAATTTTTGTGTGTGCAACATAACGTTTATATAGTAGTGTATTGTGTGGTTTCATATATTTTACTATGTATGAATTATTTTTTACTATGTGTCACACCCCAACCTAAGGCGGAATATGTCGGGGCGCGACATAATTGTATCATTGCTCAAAATACACTAAAGTATATACACGTGTCAGTATCTAAATTATTCATTTCATATATCAAGTACGTAAAGCACAACATTGTCTCAAAAGAAATAAACATTACAACTGAAAAACAATTAATTTCATCTAAATGTCTTTATCCATCATGCAACCTAAAGTCCAACTATTCTTTAATCTCTTGTTTTCTTCATCTAATATAGCTACTTGCGCCATGCGTGAAAATAGATAGTTTGTCAACATAAAATTAAGCTAGTAATCACGGTTTTTGAATATATATAATATTAAAATGACAATTTCTAACGATAAATATGAACTACTACAACTAGCATAACAATAAATATAAAAATTGTCTTTTCACTGGAATCACGTAGATAACGAGCTACTCCGGCGGCGTATGATCATACTAATGAGGATGAGATACCAACCACTAAAACATAAAATAAACACATAGTCACATTTGCACGTATAACCAATTGAGCAATATCATATAACGCAAACAATGGAATTGTAGTGTGAAATAAAGTGTTTGAATTGTGAACGCATAACGCCCCTAAAATATAAAATGGTAAAAAAAGGGGGATGTGATTTACTTACCTTTAGCGAGTAAATTAGTGAAGATGAAACGACAATAAACAATTAAAGTGAAAACAGTATAAATCTATTTATAAATGAAATATTAACAAGACTTATAACGTAATTAAGGTTTGACGGGGTTTTAAGCAAAATTGAGATTAACGAATTACTAGTTCAATTGTTAAGGCTATTAATCGGTTTAAATAATTTGGAGATTATAATATATATTAATGACTATTTATTATTTAAATCTTGTATTATTATTGTTATCATTAGCATTAATATTATCGTTTTGTATTAATCCTTACCTATATGCATGTATTTATAAATAAATAAACATTATAAATAACTTCTACTAATTAACCATAAGAATTACATATAAAAAGTTTGATAAAAAGAGTTATACACATATATATTTTTAACGAGATAAATTATTTGAACCTTATTATCATCATCATCATCATGATATTTAAATAAATAAGATAGGTATTATAAATCCTTTAACGGGGAAGTCACACGGAAAAATAAGTTTTTGATCAATGAACAAGGTTCGGTTCATTTAAACATACGATGAATTTATATACAAGTTTATTGGAATTCCAATTATGTACGATAAAAATACATCTATGTATACATATGAATATATGTACTTGTATATAATATAAAGGTGTCGGAAAAAGTCCAGAATCTAATAACTCAGGATTTGGTTTGTTAAAAGAAAATAATATTTATTTATTGTTATAAAAGCATAACATTGACAAAAATATGATTTTAAAGGTTAAAAGAAAAATAAAAAAATAAAAACCGGGTTACGGGGAAACTTGAAGGTTTGGTTTCGTTAAAATAATGTTTCTTTAATATTATGAATGCATAGAATATGATTTAAAAGTTAAAAAATAAACCCTAGAGTTTCAATTATAGACCAAGTTCATCTTCTTCACTACATAAACCCTAGAGTTTCAATTCAAGAAAACGGTTCCATGTTCGTCAAAATTATGTTAGGGGTTTTTATTAACGGGTAAAATGATTCAAAACCATAGTTTAATTATGATGTATGGTGTCGGGAAGGTGGTGAATGGAGTTCGGACTTGGGTAATCAATTACAGGATTAAGAGAGGATATTAGATATGTTTGATGATTGAAACAAGTTTAGTCGATGTTTAGGGTCCTATTTATACTTGTAATTGCAATGAAAATTCGTTAATTGGTGTTGAATGCGTAGGCCAGTTATCCGGCAGTATTACGGGTTAAATTGGACAGTTATAGGACGTTATAATTTAATTAACATATTGATTAACGTTCAATGACGAAGACTAAAGCCATTACAATAATTATCTTGGTCAAATTGCGAGATTTATGGGGTTTTTAGCTCTTGCCGGAACCGCTACCACCGCTGAGGGTCTCTTGTCGGAAAAACGATATTCAGAAAGGGGGGGGGGGGTGCTGTTGCTATGCATTATATTAATATAATATATTTTGAAAATGTTATAATTTGGTCCCTCAACTTTAAAGTTATAATAAAACACATGTTAAATTATATTTATCAAAAGAACCTTGAACTTTTGAAGGTTATAAATTTTGTTAAAAGTATAAATATATTTGGATTATTTTCATATTATATCCGATTAATTTGCGAATCGTTTAAACATGAACTTTAAATCTCGGAGGTATTTTTGAGCAAAATAAAAGAAAGAAACGAACGAACATAATTCCCCGTGAATATTATATTAATAATAAACGATGAGCAACATACATTGAAACGAATTTGAGAATATAATAATATATATTTATATATAATCTTTATAAACAAAAACCGAAAATTCAAAATGGGTCGTGTTTTCGGGTTTAAAAAGTAACGAATGTTACACCCTTGCACTCCGACTTTTGACCGAGTTGGACCTTGGCGAGTAATGGTGGAAAAGTTGGGAAAAGGCGGCAAAGTTGATGTCCGAGGACCTTGGAATCGTTGATTCCAAGGCATTGGAATCCGACTTTTACAACACTGGTATAAACTGAAAGTTCTCACGCACATTGGACCGTTAACTAAGGTTAACTGGCGGGAAATAATAAGTAGTACTATTGCGTTCGACAAATCCCACCCACGCTAAAACTTGACTGGATGTCGAGCAGGTTTAATATTGTCCTAAACATTTCCAAATCAGAATACGACTTGGTGGGAGGCACAAACCAACATGTCAAGCTTCGGTCGTAATAGAAACTACACTACACTATTGTATCATGAATACTATCGTAATTAACTAGTAATAAGACAATGCCTGCATTATCTACTTGTTTAACGAGATTATTTTTAGATACAAACCTGTGAAGTTACCAACCATTGTGTTGACACTTTTTAGCATGTATTTCTCAGGTCGCTAGTTCTTGGTGCACGGATAGGAGGTCACATGCATGTCCCACATAAACGTTAATAAAGGATATTGGTTTTCGAGTATTTTAACTTTTGGGCGTTCTTGTTTTACGCTTAAACATTTTATTTTTGGTTTCGGGAATTTATTCCCACATATTATGCTTCCGAAACTTAATCGTTTATGAAATTGTTTTCCTGTTTTTTTTAAATAAACTTAGAGGTCGTTTAGTATAACTAATGGCTAAGATTCTGGTTTGACACGCGCCTCGCGATAAAACCACACATGTGAAAATTGAGGGTGTGGCAAATGTGTGACATTAACGGTACAAATCTATCTATATCTATACTATATAATAAATCAAAGTTTCTTCTTGCCACATGCCATTCCATTATGCATTCTTACTATTTGTTCCCGCCTATCTCTCTTATTAATTATATATTTTTTAAAGTTCTTTTTATCTATTTTTTGTTTAATGATTTCTCTAATTGCTTTTACAAAATATATTTTATTTCTTAAAAACATTAGGTTTCTTATAAAACATTTTTATAAACTGAATATTTTCATTATTTAATTTGTCTAATATAAATTATATCGTTTTAATATGTAAGAAAACATTTACATGTATATGAAACATCTTAGCTCCTAAAACTTACTTAGCGGATTCGTTGTTAAAAATACGTGGATCTTTAACTGAACCCAGCCTGCCTTCTTTTCCCTATAACCGTAATCTATTTCTTTCTATCCATATATTGTGAATCAAAACCTTATTGATTCTCTTTTACTGCACATTTCAACTGAATAAAAGCTTTCTTCTATTGATGACTGGTTCGTATTGTTCCGATTGTACTACTTATGCTCTCATAATTCTATTTTACTTTAGTTGTTACCATATTTTTAGTGTATCGTCTACTGTTGTATCGAAAGAAGTATTTAGAGATTTATGATTTATTTTTAAGATTGTGAATAGCAGTTGTAATTTAACTTCATACTTATTAATGTATTACTCAATTTTATTTATCAAAAGTTATCACTTACAGAATTCAAGTTGTCAAGCCCATGTATGGCATGAGTATTTAACTTAGTGTTTTATATATACAAAAAGCTATACAAAACAGACTAAAGGTCCGAAGCTAGATCGTTGATCTAAATATTTATACAAAGGTTATTTGTGTACTACAGGTCCAAGGTAACAATCAGTAGCAGAAACTGATTATAAACAGAAAGGTGAATACGCCCTAAACTTTTACAAACTCTTTAAGAGTCAGAATGTTTTCATAGGATCTGTGAATCCTTAAAACCTTGTGTTACAATAATAAGAATCGAACACTCTGATTAAAAGTATATATGTGTTTGGATCCATTCATACATGGTGACTCAGGGTTACCTGAGGTGATGCAAATCTTCTATACGTCTTTGGAAGTTTGAGAGACTGTTCAGAGAAATAATATTGTGTATATATTATAATTGTACATGTACTTAGGGTAATTTTATCCCAATTAAGTTGGGTGCCTAATAAGTAGTCACAGAGGTATTATTGTTGATTTCCCAATGGTATAAAAAGATTTTGCAACAGAGTCAGCGTCATTCACCTGCTGTGTGCTGACGTATTTTCCCCCTATATTTCAGAAAATCAGCAAAGTTAGAACAGACAAGAAGATTGAATTAGAAGATCGGATATATAGTTATTAGATGCTATCCGATGGCTCAGATATTTTATTCAGAATATTACAATCATATTTTCAAAAGACATGTAATTGAATTATCAAACGACAATTCAAATCCCGAGTTTTCAATTTTATAATAATACTTTATGTAAATACTTATGCTAAAAAAACGTAACTTTAATATATTTACAAAACATGGCCACACGCCCAGACCCTAAGTCAAGGTGTGACAACTTACATTTTTTATACCTTTAAAAATAACATTTTTTTCTTCCATGTTTTATCTTTTCTTTTTCAATTTAAATTTTCATTTACGGTTAGCTGCGAGAATTTATTTTTTGAAGAGAAATTCCTATGTGTTTTCGCCAAGTCAGTGAAAACGTATTAAAATATATAGTTGTTTTTAAACAGATGAGAAAGGATCATGCTTCTCTCACTAGATTGGAGAGATTTTACCACATGCCTTATACATATTGGTTAAAGAGATATGTAATTGCAATAGGTCAAAGATCATTCTTTAAGTAAAGAAAAGAAAAAAAAGACCGGACGGCCTGATGGATATGTGAGAAGCCATTGACTTAGGTGGAGCCAAGAGACTGGCACACGTGGCTGGTTGTGATCTATTAGATCGGAATAGAATGTTGGTGGACCAATTGTAGTACATATTTCACGTGGCTATTACCCCTTTGGTCCCCTCCATTAGGCTGAGGGGTGTGGGCCGCTAACCGGGGCGCTAGAGCCCCTCCGCTCGCGTCCTGGGGCGCTAACCCCACACCACCGGGGCGCGAGCAGGGGCGCGAGCGCAGAAATCCAGGCAGACGTGAGGCTGGTCGCGGGAGAAGAGAGAGAAAATGGACGTTGGGAAGGTAAAAAGAGCCGTTGGGAAGGGATTAAATTAAAAAAAAAAAATAATTTTTCCCTAAATAATACCCCATTTCATCTATAAAATACCTCATTACACCCATATCAATCACCACAACTTCAAAATAAAACCCAAAATCAACCCATCTTCCCAACTTTTTTAAAAAAAAAAATGTCGTCGTACTCGATGATCTTGTATTAGATTAGTGTTATTATTAAGTATTATTGTTTGTTTAATTTTTAGTATGTTTTTTTTTGTAATTTGAATTTTAAAAAAAATGTGTGTTTTTTTTAATAATTTATAAGTTTTTTTAATAATACGTTGTTTGAATATATTTATAAAAAAATAAAAAAAAAAATTCGCTGGAGCCCCTGCTGGAGCCCCTCCACACCAGGGCCAGGGGCTCCAACGGGGGCTCCAACACACCCTTTATCCAGTTTCTCTCTCTGCCACACGTCATAATATTATTGGCTGGAACCCCCACTGAAGCCCCCCACACCCCTTAGCCTTACCACTACAGACACACAACCTTAAACCCCACTTTAATCTTGATACTAGACTTTACCCACCCACACTTTTACCTTTGCTTTTACTTTTATATAATATGGGTGATGATACTTTTCATTTAATCAAAACATATATTCCATCCGTTTATTCCTGCCTTTAAGGTTTAACTTTATATTTTTATACACATCACTATTTTCATACACTACGTTAGAGCATCATAATGGTGTTATATAAGAATAATAACTACATAGATATGAACATTGACGGGTGTGGACAAAAAAATGGCTTCATTAGAACAACATACCGGGTTAATATGGATCGGTTGAAACAAGTTAAAGTGGACCAGCTTCTATCGAGTAAGTTAAAACATGGCAGAGACAGCCCGGTCAACTAAACTACAACCCTACTCCTCAGAATTAAGATGCCACGATATGAATTTAAACAAATAAATCATAAATGATTTTAATAAAACATGAAAGAAGCAAAATGAGTAAGTAAATTAGAGAAAAGAAAAAACAAATACAAACATGTTATCTTATTTCTTTTCTCAAAAGCAATTATATGCCTTGAAGTAACTGGCTACACCTCGATTAATCTACTTCCTGTTGCTATGCACTATTGATTTCTGTGTTAATTAATACTCACTTTGCATCTCTTTGGTCAAAGATTTGAAGAGTACAACAAAAAAGATGATAGGTTTTGTAGAACTAACCTATTATGTATTTGTTAGCTAGAGGTTATTTTTTATGGGGCCTTTTAAACAAAACGGATAGGTTCCGAGCACTTTTACAAGCTTAACATAGTTTTTTTTACATCACCATCATCATCTCATAGATAAAAACATAGCGGTCTAAATAAACAATATGGACTCTCTCTACAATCTATGATAGCTAGTAACATAATATGAAATATTGGCATAGCATAATAATGTATATAATATATCAATAATTTAACATCCAAACTGTTTAGTTTGTTAATCTATTTGTTTTTAAAAAATTGTAGATATAAGTTATGTAAATTAAAATGCTATATTTTTTTAAAGCTTGATTGATAAATCAATTATTTATTAATATATAGAAAAACTAACTAATAAAAAAAGAAGAGCTCCCTACCAATCCCAATAAAAACAAATGGGTTTGACGCCACATCATCCTCAAAATCTGCTATTAGGATTTGGGATGCTACTCTTTCTTATGTATGACTTGCATTTTCCTCGACACAACAATGACGTTTATATTGTTTAGAGGATTCTCTTCCGACCTTTTATTTTATGTGAGGGGTGTTTTTATAATTTAGAGAGTGATTTAGGATGGTATGAGTGAATAGTTTTTATATTTTAAAAAAAAACACTGATTTTTCTGTATATTTGAAAAATTACTGTTCACACCCTATAATTTTTTAATATTTTTTGAAAGTGATTGTGAGTGACGGAGAGAGAAAAGTTAATGATAAATGTATAAAAAAATATTATTTAATTGAAATGGAGAGAGAAAATATAGTGAGTTTTAATGTAATTTTTAGTTTAGATATAGAGGGTGAGATGAGAATGCTCTTAATAATACTACTGGGATTTCCCTACATTGGTTCCGATGGTGTTAAAAATACAACCTGTATGTATTACAAAATTAAGCATTTACTTATATGTTTGTTTATTACAAGATAAAAGAAAAGAAAATGCATTTATAATGATTTGAATTCACAAAACTTTCTTTTGTGTGACCCATACGTCTAAAAGAACATGATACGTGTTTTATGGTGATTGAAAATCATAAAAATAAGTACATGGATTGTTTTCGACAATATCAATATCGTCACTAATCCTGTTCAGTCAGGTATAATTTCGTTCATCACGGCACATGTTTGTTACTGACACTCGATATAGCCTATGAGGCTCTGATGCTTAAATATCCATATTCTAAATAGAATTTCGTTTTCACAAAGTTTACATCAAAATGTCAAGAAAAACAAAATAAACATAATCACATATTCAGAATCGTCTAAACTAACGAAGACACATTCATCAAGAATCACCCAAATTCCAAATATTTTTATTTTTAAAGTAAACACAAATATTTTAATTAGTGTCATTTAACTGTCATCCGAATTCCAAGAACTTTTTCTTGAACAATAAAGGTAAGGACACCCGATATTATCCTAACAAATGAATCACAATTTTATCCGAATAATATAATATGGTGACTTCACTCACTCATAAGGAAACCCATAACTAAAAAATCCACTTGAATAAATTGCTTCCATTAGCAAAATTATTATGCTACCGCTAGATCAACTGGTCTCGAGTATTTCCAAATTCCAACGCAAAAGTAAAAATTAATTAGTTGAGTCAACAAATAAATAGTTTGTATTTTCTTCAAGAGAGAGATCTAATAAAACCAATAATAAAATGTTTTTCACCATCATATACGGTATTTGTATGAAAGAATAATAACAGAATAGAATAGAATACAGTATCCCGATTAATAATAATAATAATATCTTGTTAAATAATGCTTGTGAGATGAGAGAGAATCAACACATCACCTCTCAACTCAACTCATCTTCAAACCAAACCCAAAACAGAACATGTTTCAACACCACATCTTCTTCTTCTTCTTCTTCATCATCATCTATGCTTCTTGATATTATTATTACACCCATTTTAGATTAGATTAGTTTGAAGCAGACCCATGGCTTCAGGCAGCAGAGCAAGCTCTAGGGTTCATCCCCAACAACCTTCTCCTTCCTCAACACCTTCCACAAGTGCAGCAAATACCAACAACAGAGTTGACTCCATGAGCAAAGCCATTGCTCAGTATGCAGTTGACGCCAGACTCCATGCTGTCTATGAACAGTCTGGTGAGTCTGGTAAGTCTTTTGACTACTCACAGTCAATCAAAACTGCCACTGATTCCATTGCTGAACAGCAAATGACTGCTTACTTGTCCAAGATTCAAAGAGGTGGTCACATCCAGCCCTTTGGCTGTATGATTGCTATTGATAATAATACTTTTCGGGTTATCGCCTTTAGCGAAAACGCTAGAGAAAGGTTAGGGTTAGCTCCACAGTCTGTTCCCAGTCTCGAAAAGCCCGAAATCTTGACAATTGGGACCGATGTCAAGACGCTGTTCACCCCGTCCAGTGCGGTTTTGCTCGAACGGGCTTTTCAGGCCCGTGAGATTACTCTCTTGAACCCTGTTTGGGTTCATTCTAAGAATTCAGGCAAACCGTTTTATGCCATTTTGCATAGGATTGATGTGGGGATAGTTATTGATTTAGAGCCTGCTAGGACCGAGGATCCGGCTTTGTCGATTGCTGGGGCCGTGCAGTCTCAGAAGCTTGCGGTTCGGGCTATTTCGAATTTGCAGGCGTTGCCTGGTGGTGATATTAAGCTTTTGTGTGATACGGTTGTGCAGAATGTGAGGGAGCTTACGGGGTATGATCGGGTCATGGTGTATAAGTTTCATGAAGATGAGCATGGTGAGGTGGTGGCTGAAAGTAAGCGGGCCGATTTGGATCCGTATATTGGGTTGCATTATCCTGCAACTGATATCCCGCAGGCTTCGAGATTCTTGTTTAGGCAGAATCGTGTGAGGATGATTGTTGATTGTCATGCTACTCCGGTTCGTGTAATCCAAGATGACAACTTGATGCAGCCGTTGTGTTTGGTGGGTTCGACCCTTCGAGCCCCTCATGGTTGCCATGCTCAATACATGGCTAACATGGGTTCGATAGCTTCGTTAGCCTTGGCGGTTATTATAAACGGGAATGAAGACGGTGCAAGCGGGAGAGGGACGATGGGGCTGTGGGGATTAGTGGTTTGTCATCATACGTCTGCACGATGCATTCCGTTTTCTTTACGGTATGCGTGTGAGTTTTTGATGCAAGCATTCGGGCTCCAGTTGAATCTAGAGTTACAACTGGCTTCACAGATGTCAGAAAAACGGATTCTGAGAACACAAACGTTGTTATGTGATATGATTCTTCGAGATTCACCGACGGGTATTGTGACTCAGAGTCCAAGTATCATGGATCTTGTGAAATGTGACGGGGCGGCTCTATATTATCAAGAAAAGTACTACCCTTTAGGCATTACACCGACCGAAACGCAAATCAAAGATATTGTTGACTGGTTATTAGCTTGTCATACGGATTCAACTGGTTTAAGCACTGATAGCTTAGCCGATGCAGGGTACCCTGGTGCAGCTTCACTTGGTGATGCGGTTTGTGGGATGGCGGTTGCTTACATAACATCTAAAGATTTCTTGTTTTGGTTCCGGTCCCACACTGCAAAAGAGATCAAGTGGGGTGGAGCGAAGCATCATCCTGAGGATAAAGATGACGGTCAAAGAATGCATCCGCGTTCTTCGTTTAATGCGTTTTTAGAAGTTGTTAAAAGTAGAAGTTTGCCATGGGAGAATGCGGAAATGGATGCCATTCACTCTTTACAGCTTATATTAAGAGACTCGTTTAAAGATCCTGAAGAAAGCAATTCGAAAGCGGTTGTTAAGGTTCAAATTGAAGAAATGGGGCTGGAAGGGGTGGATGAACTTAGCTCGGTTGCAAGAGAAATGGTTAGATTGATTGAGACTGCAACTGCTCCTATATTTGCTGTGGATGTTGAGGGTCGGATAAACGGATGGAATGCAAAGATTGCAGAATTGACGGGCTTACCAGTGAATGAAGCCATGGGGAAGTCGTTGGTTCGGGATCTCATTTATAAAGAATCGGAAGAAACTGTTGTCAAACTTCTTACTCATGCTTTACAAGGTACTTGTTTAACTCTTTCACATTATCTTCAAAAATCCTATAGCTTTGATGTAAAAAGATTTAAAGTTTGTGGAGAAAAATATAATCTTTAATGTTTATATACTCGAGAACAACAAAAAGATTCAAACTTTTTTGGATAAAAATATTATTTCTGATGTTTAAATAATCAAGGACAACATAATGATTTACACTTACCGAAGAAAAATACAACTTCAGATGCTTAAATACTCAATAACAGCATAAAGCTACAGACTTTGTGATGATTGTATGCTCAAGAACACCATAAAGATTCTATCTTTTTCGGGAAAAGAGTGATTTTTATGTGTATCTACTCAAGCACAACATAAAGATTTATGTTTTGTGTAGACAAATAGGTTGATGTTTGAACACTCAAGTACATCAACATAAAGATTCAAACTTTGCAGAGAGAAAAAAGATACTATTTTTTATGTTTAAACACTCAAGAACATAATTAAGGTTTAAGCATTATGGTCAAAGATATGATTAATGATGTTCAATTACGCTATTATTATTTTTCTGTGAATTCATACTGTAATATAAATTGCTCACTCTGCACAGGTGAAGAAGATAAGAACGTTGAGATCAAACTAAGGACATTTAATTTAGCACAAGAAGAAGATGCTGTTTTTGTGGTTGTTAATGCTTGTTCTAGCAAGGATTATACGGATAACATTGTTGGAGTTTGTTTCGTTGGTCAAGATGTTACAAGGCAAAAAGTTGTAATGGACAAATTTGTTCAAATCCAAGGGGATTACAAGGCGATTATTCATAACCCCAACGCTCTAATCCCACCCATATTTGCAGCGGATGAGAACACATGTTGCTCTGAGTGGAATACCGCCATGGAGAAGCTCACGGGGTGGGCCCGTGAAGACGTGATAGGGAAGATGTTGGTTGGGGAGATTTTTGGAAGCTGCTGTTGGTTAAAGGGTCCTGATTCTTTGACAAAGTTCATGATCATTTTGCATAATGCGATTGGCGGGCAGGACACTGATAAACACGAGTTTTCGTTTTTTGATCGGCGTGGGAAATACGTGCAAGCTTTGTTGACAGCAAATAAACGGGTTAATTTAAGCGGTGAGGTTATGGGAGCGTTTTGTTTCTTGCAGATTGCAAGCCCAGAGCTACAACAAGCTATGAAAATACAACGACAACAAGAAAATAAATGTTTCGAGAGGATGAAAGAGCTGGCGTATATCTGTCACGAGATCAAGAATCCGTTAAGTGGCATTCGGTTTTCTAATTCTCTTTTGGAAGCAACAAATCTAACCGATGATCAAAAGCAGTTGCTGGAAACGAGTGCTGCGTGCCAGAAACAGATGCTAAAGATTATGAAAGATGTTGATATGGAGAATATTCAAGAAGGGTTAGTTTTTTTTTGTGTTTCTGATTGTTATGAAAAGAGATTAGTCATAAAGCAATTACTAACTTTGAGTTTGAAACTCTGAATGGAAGTCATTTGGAGCTTGAAAAGCACGATTTTGTTCTCGGGAGCGTAATCGATGCTGTGGTCAGCCAAGTGATGTTCGCTTTGAGAGATGGAGGTGTCCAGCTGATCCGTGATATTCCCGAGGAAGTCAAAACTTTGACCGTGTTTGGTGATCAAACACGGGTTCAGCAAGTTTTAACAAATTTTTTGTTGAATATGGTTCACCATGCACCCTCGCCTAACGGTTGGGTGGAGATTCAAGTTCGGCCTACTTTGAAACAGATCTTTGATGGAATGACCGACGTGCATATTGACTTCAGGTATGTTGTCTTTACCTTTATAGACTCTTTAGTATTATTAATATAATATTAACAGAAAGCAGTTAACAATAATAAGATGGATGATGATATTGTTGTTCAGGATGGTGTGCCCGGGTAATGGTCTTCCACCCGAACTGGTTCAGGACATGTTTCATGGCAGTCAGTGGAGCAGTGAGGAAGGTTTAGGACTAAGCATGTGTCGGAAAATCTTAAAGCTTATGAATGGGGACGTTCAATACATAAGAGAATCCGAACGATGCTATTTCCATATTGTGCTTGAACTATCTCTTCCTAATAGAACCTGAATCTGACCAACTGAACCAACCAACTTGTTCAGGTACAAATAAACAAATAGTGTTTTCTTATATTATCAGAACAATATCGGCGTGGTCAATGTTGTTGTGAGAGAGCATATGATATGTACTTGTATTGTTGCAAACTGGTACAATGTTTTACTTGAAATGCTGAAATAACATTAGAGTATTTCATAAAATAAAAACAAACATAGCGTATTTGTATGATTGGTGTATAAACATAGAAAGAAAGAAGTTAAGTTAGTTAGTTATCTTACAAAAGTAATTTATTAATTGAATATTTTCATTAGCTGATGTATTACTTTCTTTGCAAAATT
This sequence comes from Bidens hawaiensis, assembly GCF_021521415.1. Taxonomy (NCBI): domain Eukaryota; kingdom Viridiplantae; phylum Streptophyta; class Magnoliopsida; order Asterales; family Asteraceae; genus Bidens; species Bidens hawaiensis. Next base: position 112,695 of record NW_027495490.1, read on the forward strand.
TCACCAGAGAGCCAAATGCAAAATCTTTTGGTTCCACTCTCGGCGTAAAACATAAATTTACAACCTTTAAAATATGTAACAAAATTGCATAATCACTTCTGTTTTTAATATAGTTGCTTCCTTTCCTCTATTCTGTTGTTTCTGAATGAACCGCATGCATTTGCTTCTGTCATTCTGTCAAGAAAAAGCAAGAATTGATAAAACTGCATGAAAGCAAGCAATACTAGCTGACGTTAAGTTAGTTAGACTCACCAACTTGCCTGCAGCGTACTGATGTGATTTTGTTCCAACATGGGCCGTGATGAATTCCTTTGGGAAGCATTCACATCTTTCCGTTCTGTTCTGTTTTATGTAGTTGTACGCTTGACCACATACTTCTTCTGCAAATCTTTTAGTTTGTGCAGTATTTCTTGGAATGTAGGTCGAGATTCTGGCTCGCTGCGTGTAAAAGAAAAGAAAGTTTATGGTATTTTAGCCGTTCGATAAAAGGTCAACTTTAAAAACATATTTATTAATGAAACCAACCAACCTGCACCAACAGCTTTCGATAAGTGAAGTCCACAGTGGGTCAACATCTTTCGGGATCTCTGGTCTTCTATCCATGAATCCTACGGCTGCTATAACCTGCAAGTACGACATTAATAAGTATGGTTTTCAAAAAGTATGTTACTACTTACAAGCATGCATTATGCATATTGATCTAACTTACCTGCATCGGGTTAAGATCATCCCAAGGCATCTTCCGCGTGACAATTTCCCACAATACCACGCCATAGCTGTATACATCCGACCTTAACAACAAAAAGATTAACTAAATATATATCGGATTCATGGGAAAATGACAATTGAAGAAATTTTACTTTTCATCTGCTTGCTCGTTACGAATAATTTCTGGAGCCATCCATTGAGGCTGCACAACACAAATAAACAAACAAATCAGTTGCTACTTGAACGTAAAAAACGCTTCTACCTGCAGTTTGAGGTGTAATACCGTTCCTTTCCCAGACTTTGTTTTCAAGTACGTTTGATGCTTGATACGGGAGAGACCGAAGTCACCAACCTACAAATTAGTTCACACTAATTAATCAACAGTGCATCTGAAACAAAACAACTTAAACAAGCAAGCATAGTCACCTTCACTGTCCAGTTCTTATCGACAAGAAGATTTGAAGACTTGAGGTCACGATGAACAATAGGTGGATTATACTGATGAAGATAGTTCATGCCCCGTGCCTATCACGAACAACACTACTCAATATATAACAACGTAGACGAATAATCATTATAAGGTATGTATGTGCGTACAATATCAATGGCCATTTGAAGACGTCGTCTCCAATCTAGTCGTGCTGATTTTTGTTGAAGTATCTGAAACAAACTTCCGCTACATGATTAAAACAAGTGGATGTAAACTTGAGTTAAATAAAGATGGTGTTTGAGATGGAGTTAAGAGTGAAGAATTAACCAACCGGATAAGGAACTCGGTGACAATGCATAGATGCTGAGGTGAAGTTACCGCCCCCATGAACAGTAAAATATTTGGATGTCTCAGCCTTTTCATCAGAGACACCTTCAAAATAATTAACCAGTATATATAATTATAAGTAACCAAACACTCAACAATCAATAGTACTAACAGCTGAATAATTAAGTTACCTCCTGTTTAAACAAGACCATCGCATCTGCCGGATATTCTTGGTATGTAAATAGCTTGATTGCAACATCCTGCGCGTATATTTTAGATTCTCTAAAATTTTACCTCTTGTTTAACAAGTTGGGGACGGAGAACATACCGATCCATGCCACAGTCCGTGATATACAGTCCCACATGAACCTGCCAAAATATACCTCAACTAACTATAACTAACCAACTAACTAACATCAAAATTAGATTACATTTTTAAATTAAACCAAATGTCTAGGATAAATACCTTGCCCAATTATTCGTTTGGTTATCAAGTCTTCCCACACAATCTCATAATCGAGTTTGATGGTCGTGTCAGCACTACTTAGCCACAACCCTGAAGGCTCCATCTTGTTATTCTCTAAGGCTAACCTCCTATCATCCCACATTTGTTTGTGTTCGAGTTCTTGATTCACAGATAAACGTTGCCAACCGAAACGACATAGTTTAGCAACAACAGACTCGTCTTTTCTTTCATTTCCATTCCACCCCCACACGCTTCTCTTACCAGTAAAATTATCCTCGGTGAATACCCCAAATGGATATGTCCCAATATGCCCCCGAGGGCTTTCTTCGGTTTGAGCTGCGTCCTCTTCATCATCTGTTGTCAGCAGTTTCAACTTCACCTTTGAAGCCTGAAAACAAGTCATCATTCATCAAATTCAGTTTAATAAATCCATAAATATACAAATATAATGATAACAATAATCATCACCAAATTTGATATCTTTGAGGCTATTGATGGCTTCTGATTCATTTGTCGATACGGACGTGAATCAGTAAATATACAAATACCGCCAATTAATCTTCCATTTTCGTCACGATATGGTGTATTCGTACACATAATCATGAAGGTTTCTCCTTTCTTGTTTGTCACAGGGAACTCCCCTGACCATGTCTCTCCACTTACCGTCCGTTCTAGCAGATAATCTGCTACTACAGTGTCTTTCGGGTCCACAAGAATCTCTGTTGGAGTCTTCCCATATACTTCAGCAGCCGTAAGCCCATAAATGTCTTCTGCAACTCGGTTCCTGCATCATTACAAGGCACATGACCGATAAACACTTTATTAAGAGATCGAAACCTGACTCAAAAGCTCGTTACAATAATTCTCTATTCATCACACAACCAAAACCTCAACCCATGCCCCATATTTATAGAACGACTTGTCAACTTAGGTCCTTCCATTACCAAGTAATCACCTGGCCGGCATTCATAAACCGCATGAACAAGAGGAAAAACTAACCAAAGGCGAATCCGATATTTGCGGTCAAACACATGTACAGCCTGACCCATTGACCGGATTATATTCAAATACTGACTTTCTGTGAGCTTCATATCGCTAATGGCTCGACGGTTTGGTTTTGGCTGCAGGTGCATGAGTTTGGATATTTTTTGTTTGATGTGAGCATGCTGTACTTGAAGCTCTTGGATCCTCTTTAACAGCTCCTCAGCTGTTGGTGTTCTATGGCTTTGCTCCATTTCCACACACATGCACTTGCGATTTTTGGATTCAAGAAATTGGTTCTTTAAATCTCAAGTTCCAATCTTTATTTAGAATGATCAGTAAACTAATAAAAAACCAAGATTTCTCACAGAAACACACACTGTGATTGTTTGATCAATCAAATTCATCATCTTTAGAGAAACACAGTACATGTTCATTAGTTGACCAATTTCTTGAATCCAAACTAGAAATTAGAATGTCATGTGTGGGTGAATGGGGCTTGTTTTAAATGTTTAGTGACAATCCCCTCCTCCAAAGATATAGTTTATGAACTTATATAATCATAGCATTTATATTGTGTTTTTTTTTTATTATTTTTTGTTGAATTTTATCTATTTTAAGTTAAAAAGAAAAAAACAACACTATATTTAGGCCTGAACCATTTGTAATCTTTGTTTCCTTCCCAACATGCATGCACGTGTCATGTAGCTTACATACACAACGGTCCATAAGTCAAAATGCACAAATTTATTGTTTAATTTATGAGATATTTTTATATAGAAATTTGGAAAAAGGGGTAAAAATTTTATTTAGTTATATCTGGTCAGTCTATTATAGAAAAATTTGTCAAAATAGGCATATATGACCAAAATTTTATTTAAAATAGGCATTGAAAGAAAACTAAATAAAATAGGCAAAGCGTGTCCTAGTATGATTTTGCCAACTCAGTTTTGCTTGATAATGTGAAGGCACATTTGGTGCTTAGTGGTGTTCGATGGGGTTATGCATCATTGTTCCATTATTTTACTATGCCTATTGTTTTTGTTTTTTTATGCTTGTTTTGTTTTCAATGTATGTTACATGTCTATTTTAGTAATTTTCCTTTTTTATTATATAGATTATGTCATTGGATTTTCACAAATCATACATAATATTAGTCTGATATCAATTAACTCTCCCACAGAGTGAACTAATTTCATCTAGTCGCTTATATACATATCTTCCTATCATGCTTCAACCGGCAGTCATTTTTACAAAATGCCTTCCTTGATCTTTCTTTGAAAAATCCCACACTGACGTCTTCGCTTGAGACGGTGTTAGGGGTTTAAGGCATAAGATTGTTATTTAGTTTTATCCAATTTGATGTGTTTATCCTAGTCCAGTTTGTTAAAGAGTTCGATACTTCTAGTTATCTAGGTTTATATGCTTATTGATGCATCCTCAACAATTGAAGATGAATTTCACAACCCCTACATATATGATGCTCTTGACTTATCAACAATGTCAATAACAAGCTATTGTTACCCCTTTTTAAAATATATGTAATAATTACTTTAAATGTATATTAAATTATTATTTTTGACTAAGTCTTCATTTTGGTTGTTGTACGACATATATTTTATATGTACACCAAGGCAAGATGGTAAACAATAAAAATAGTAAAAGTCTAGGCTATGAATTTGAACACCAGCCCAAGCATGTGCCCCTTCTCGTTAGCTGGTCAAACCACCACCACCACCCCTCTCTCTCCCAAAAAAAAAAAACGCACACACCCTTTTTCACGATGAGAATGCATATAAGTTATATAACCTTATTCCGGTATGAAATGAACTTATAATCATAGAATCGTCTTGATCATCAGATTATAAGTTCACAACCCAAACCATTACTATTTTGAGCGGAATCGATCTATTAATTCTTTGATTCCAGTTAGTAAAAGGGATACCATACTAAAAAACAGACACTAGAACTAAAAAAGGTATCCTAAGCAATTTCATTAATGAGACTCATTGACATTTCTAGCATAGTAGATGCTATCAAACATACAGGCATTTCTAGTATACTTAATTTGATGGAATTGCTTGATCTTAAAGGGAATCTATCAATTCTTATCTTCTCTCTCTCTTTTTTATTTTCTTTTTCTTTTTTTTAGAAAAGCTTTTTTGTTTTATTTTTTTATCTTATCTTTTCCTTTTTTTAGTTGGAGTTTCTTATTTGTTTTTTTTTCTTTTAAACCTGCATCGTTTTACCTTAAGTTGCTGGATTATTGAACATAGGAACATTAGATTTAAATAATCCATATTATCAACTACTGGCAAATAAAAGCCCCAAACTAACGAAATATTTGCTGATGATCCCACCTTTTAACATATTTTTCACCAACGGACTCTGACTAATAGAATCCTTACGCCGTTAGTCGACGGTTATCAGAAAAACGTTTTTGGCCGGAAAACTCATTTTGGCGGAAAACCTTAACTTTTCGCCCCAAATCTCTTTGAAACCTTAGATAAGACCTTTACGAACTTTTACTAGTAAATCTCTAGTTATTGAGGTCTACGGAACCTTAGAACCACTGTCAGAGTCAGTTGGTGGTACTCAAATGGTGGTTATTGGTTGGTAGTGTGTTCATGTGTTGGTTATCGGCAGTGGCAGGTTGAGTTTTCTAGTGAAAATGTTGAGTTTTCCGGTGACTGGAGACTACCGGCATTATGATTCTCCTATTCAAAGTCCCTTGGTGGAAAATATATTAAAAGGTGAGACCACTAGTTAGCTGGGACTGTTATATGTCAGCAGTTAAGATTATTTAAATCCAATTTTCCAATTAACATATTTTACATTATGATTTATTAATTTCTACTTAAAGATTATAAACCATCAAAATTTTCTAGTATTATATCACGTGCCCAACTGTTAATCACTGTCTGGATTTGCTTACCTGAAAAGCATTTAAATGAACTACATATTGTTAGGGCACGGATTTTCGGTATCTTCAGCCAGCAGTATGTTCAGGATAACTTCAAGAAATGACATCTTCCGAGGTAACAGGTATTCTAAATATATTATATAATTTAACAATTTGTTCGCTACTTTCCTTGTTTACCAGGTCAAAGGAGTTATCAAGATTGCCTCAAGACTCGGACATTTCGTTAATAGAACGTGACGAAAAAGGGAACGTGTTTAATGGAGTGATTGACGGCTAAATAGAATTTAGTTGATTATTTCCTAATTTATAGGATTTATTGTTAGCCATTTACTTATATAAATCAAGCTCACTTGATCATTTCAGACACGAGACACACGAGACTTGCTAGTACTCGCATTCTCTGTAATCACGATCGAGTTCTAGCTCCACCATTGTAACCACTTTTTGTTATCAATAAACCGGTGGTGATAGTTTTCACCACCCGGGGTTTTTTGCTTGTTATCCTAAGGATAACGGGTTTTTTCCTCGCAACAAATCTCCGTGTTCAAGCACATTTACGTTCATTTCATACAAGCACCAAGTCCCGATTACTAATTTGGTTACGAAATCATTGTTGTTAATTTTTGACCAAAACAATTTGGCGCCCACCGTGGGCAATCGGTGCTTTAATCCATTAAATCTGTTTATTTCATTTTCAATCACCTTCATTCTCTTGACAATGGCCTCACAACCAAAAACCAGTTCAGTCTTTGCTCCGGTGGTCACTACTGTTTCAAGTGTCAACCCAAGACCTCCACCATTGCCGAAGAAAAATATTCAGCCCAGAAGAGAACTTCCACCATTCACGGGATCCTCTACACGGGTAGACCTGGTTATTTCTAACAATGATATTTTTGCTTTGATGAAATAGGTCAAAACTCACATGGAACAGCAAGAGAAGACCAACTCAAGGCTATTCAAGGAGATTGAAGGAATCAAAAAGAAACCAGGGCAGGAGGCCACTCCATACATGCCTAGGGTCCTTGATTTTGATTCTCCAGGATTATCTATCCTTCAAAATCCCGGATCCTTGGGGACACAATCAGCAAGGATTCCGTCCCAGCGGCAGTCAGGATACTGGGAACCTACCCATCGGTATCCTCGGAATTATCCAGACCCACGAGGCCAGACTCCATGAACATGCAGCCTCGTTCAACCAGGCCAGCCGACATATTCTCGTCAGGATCTCCTATGGTGTCCTCTGAAGTGCATATTGGAGATGACATCCCTATGCAGACGTCACCTTATCCTGAGGATTGTAACATCCAACTTTTTGTTAAATAATAAATGACGGAAAGTTTTGTTATTAACTGTGTGTCGTTAAGTTAGTCGTGTGTTAAGTGTTTGGATAATATTTGAATTTGAAATTGTGAGTGGGTTGTGGGGCCCATGGCCCCCTATATAAGCCTAACCTCTCCACCCTTTTCACCATTTTGTTACCTTTCACCACACACACACACACTTTCTCTCTACATTCTGGATCCAAATCCGTGTAAAAAGAAGGAAGAATCTCGGGTGTAGACATCATCAAACAACAAGAATCACGTCCAGATCTACGTATTGTCCGGATCTGAACTCGAACCCTAAGCAAAAGGTAGGTTTCGATTTAAATGGTTAAGTTTTATGGTTAGAATCGGCATGCAAACAGATATAATGATAGATCGGGTTGTGAAATGTAAGAAAAATATAAACTTGATAAGTTATAACCACTTGGATGCACTTTAAGGTAAAAAGGTGGCGTTTGGACTTTGAGAGATGGGTCCAGGATCAGGTGCATGGGTTCAGAATGTGTCAAAAGTTGAGAAAAAGTAAAAATCAAGTCCTGAGGAAGAGCCACGAAGGAAAATGGCTTTAAAATGGTAAAAACACGAAGAAAGGAAGTCATTTCGCTTCGCTCAGTCATGAGAAGCGAAACAGGCATTTCGCTTTGCTCAGCCATGAGAAGCGAAATAGGCATTTCGCTTCGCTTAGCCATGAGGAGCGAAATGGGCATTTCGCTTTGCCCAGCCATGAGAAGCGAAACAGGCATTTCGCTTCGCTCAGCCTTGAGAAGCGAAACAGGTTATGCGAAGCGAAATTCTTTGCGAAATTCCTCCCATGCGAAATTGTTTAAGTTGTTATTAAAATGTGACCCGATTAATTTTCTGATGCGTTTTTGTTAAAGGACTGTTAATGAAAATCAAATTAGATGTAGGAAGTAGTAGTAATGGATAATTGATACGCGTAATATGACATTCGTCAATTTCGGGTCTTGTTTGTATTCGTTTTTGTATTTGTTTATTATGTAAACCGACCCGATTTGTAAACCGAAGCTTATGTTATAATCAAAATGATGAATTTATGTTACAATATTGTTTCACACTTGTTGGGTCTTGAAAACATCCTATTTTTATTATTTATTTATTTATTTATTTTTGTTGTTTTGTGTTTTTGTCTTAATCCATTTTGCATGAAAACTCTTGTGTCTCACACCCATATTTGACCACCAACATTACCCTATATATACACCACCTTTCCTCTTCATTTTCCCTTGCTACAACTCCAAAAAAAAAAAAACTCTCTCAAACATCAAAGATTCAAGGTTATCTTCTTAAGTGTTCTTGAAGGATTTTGGTCTTTCATCTTAATTAGTTTATGTAGCCTTATTAATACTTGTTTATCGTTGTGTAACATATATATAATATACACCCCTTGTTTACCTTTGGTAGTTACTTCTCCGATTCCGGTCGGTGAGGTTTCGGACCCCATAAGGCAAGGCTTCATGGAGGACTTCGTGTCCTTGATATATATACATCTATATAACTTGTTCATACATATTAATCTTGCTTATTTTAGTTTGTTGGTCATGTTTACAAGTTCCATGGTTATGGGTTTTTAAAAGTCTATGCTTCGGTTTAACCGTAAATAGCTCTAAACCGTAAACCGAACTTTGTTACTAGTTTTGTTTGTTTAAACATACTTAGTGTTAGATCTAAGTTTCTAAAATCATTTTTACAAATTCTATGGTTATGGGTTTGTAGAATCTTACCTCGGTCTTAACACGAAACACGATCCGAACCGAAAACCGAACTTTTGTTTAAAGACTTTATTGTTAACTTTTGGTATTTTTTTATTTGTACATTATTATACAAGTTCTTTAGTGTTTGGACATGTGGAAACCATCTATGAACTTGTTGTGAGATGGAAACCGAACCAAACCGATTCTTGCTCGCTTAAGACACACAAGTGTGTGTTTTTTTAGCCATCAAGACTTGTATATTTCTTTAAAAATAGTTACAAATTGATTTTTAAATATTTTCGTAAGTACTTGGAAATGTTGGATCCAACTTGATCTCATAACAAAGTTTGGACCGACAAAACCGAACACTCGCTTAACGTGCATTGTTAGTTCTAAAACAATGGAACTACATACTTGGTTAAGTCTTATTAAATTTTATTGAGTTATCTCATAACATTCAATATTTTGGAAAGTTGACTTTGGGTTTGACCAATTATCAAGACCCGAACCGAGAACCTGAACACTCGATAAAAAAAAAACCCGTTTTAGTATCTTTATTCCAAAGGGATTTGCATTCTTGCATTTTACCCACCTTATTACTTAACATAGGTTGAGTAAATATTAAGGTTAGATACTTTAACCCGGTTTCGAGCAAACTTACATTTTTAAAGGGTTATTATTATAAATTCTTAAATAGTCACATTTTAAACCTTGAACTTTAATTATTTACATTTCTCAACATTTATTTTGTTTAAAGACCTTCAAGACAACCTTTCTAAATTCAAGACTTCTTTTCTTTTTAGGCACTGTGTGTTAAACTCGTCGTTCCGACAAATCTCAAAATTATTATCTTTCAAGTTTACCATTTGAAGGTAAGTACTTCATACCCCATTTTCCATCTTTTATTTTGGGGGTGACATTTCATATGTCACACCCTCAAAATCCACTAACGGAGTTTTACCGTCAGAGGGTGTGAACTAACAGGATCGGAATCATTAGTTATAATCAAACCATAAAAACGTTTAAATGAAAATAAGTGCGGAAGCGTAAAACCATAGAAACCGATGTTGCGTCACGCAGGACGACTTAAAAACCCAATGATAACAGTTTAAAATAAGTTTGCATAATTAAAAGTGTTTCAAGCAATGCATGATCCTAAACCGCGCGCCCGCCTCGGCTACCTGAGAATAACATACTAAAAGTGTCAACACAAGGTTGGTGAGTTCACAAGTTATATAAAAATAAAGCGTTTAGCGTTTGCGTTCAGCGTTTTGCGTTACAGCGTTTTGCGTTACAGCGCTTTGCGTTACAGTGTTTTGCGTTACCAGATAGTGTTATGTCAATTATATATCTATAGGTAGCTAGCCTATAAAACAAGTATCACTAAGTGTTCGACACCGAAGCTGACTGTTTATCATTTGCCTTGCCACCAGGTCATCCAGACCATGGTATGTGTTTAGCCAAGATTACACCCGCTCGACCTCCAGTCGAGTTTAGCGTTGGGTGGGGTTTGTCAAACCCAGTAGTACTACTCAACAATGACTCGCTTTTATCCAATATTAAACGGTTCGATGTGAATGAAGGACTTTAGTTAACGCGTTTGCCACTTAGTCTTTACAAGTGATATATAATCTATATTAACAAAATCTTAAATGCGTTTTCGGAGTATGTTATCTCCCCCAAGTGAAAAGCGTTTAAAAAGTTTAAAAAGGGGAAAGTGAAACTCACTATTTGCGAAGTATTCCCAAAATAATTCACCAAGATGCGCGTCACAGAAAAACTCTCTCTAGCGTTCTAAAACAACAAATAGATTTTTCTAAGTGTCGGAATATTATCGAGTCTCTAGACCCGGCACATAATACCTATGCACATAACATGTTTCGTGTTTCGTTTGTGAATCGTGTGTGACTTTAACAAATGTATTTGTGATACGTTACATGTGTAAGCAATTATTTACGTGTCATGTATTCATAAAGTACATCACTAGCAATTACTCCCCGTAAGGGCAATTTGGTCAACACATAACAATTAACTAGCAATTATTCCCCATGAGGGTAATTTGGTCAAATCATAACAATTATATAGCAAGTATCATGTTTCATGCATTTTCACAAAATTCAGCAGCTAGTTTCACCGAGACAGAAATTCTACTTGAAAGATTGTACTATCTCACCAATCACAGCATCACAATTAATTTACCAAAAATCATCACAAAAGCATATATGTCTTAGGTTTCCAGAACATATTTTATTATATTTTTATTCCACATAGGTTTCTCACAATCATCAAATCATTACAGCAAACTCATAACAGTCAAATTCATGCGCAACAGAATTTTATTTGCAATTCCCGTTAAACGAAAAATCCAATAAATGCAAGACCACTTGGGTTAGGTTCCTAACTCAACAAGTCAACTTCCAGAAGTGGAACCAACCCAATTGGTCTCGTAGTTCACGAGATATAATATTTACAAAACAACCTAACAGCAGGTCTAACAGCTCAGCTTTGCACAACGTTTTTGTAAAATCATAAAAGTTAACTTTTCCACGTCCAAAAATTGCAAATTTACATTCTTTAGAAACTAGACTCAACCTAGTTTACTGTAGTATTAATAATCTCAACCAATTTTCACATTTACACTTCGTTACAGTCAATTAAACCTCAATAACACAATCTGTCCAGAAACTGTTTGCATCCAAACTCAACATATTAACTATCTATGGACTATCATGCATTCATGTAACACTCTAGACTCCATAATCACTATCCATGCACATCAATTACACATTACATACATGATTAGGGTTTTTTGTTTGAACTCAAATCAAAGACACAACAATTAACATGTAACAATATTCATTCTAGTTATCAAATCATTATCAAATCAACAACAATCATATTAGTTACATACACACATGAAATCGGCCATCTAGGGTTTTCAATTAACCCATTAAACATCAAAATCAAGTATAAAGGATGCATAGGATAGTCGTTTATACCTTCCTAGCACCTTAATCTTCGATCAAAAGTTGAAATTGATGGTTGTATGTGTGTGTATAGGTGACGGCAGCCAAGGAGCCAAGGGGGGGTGGGTTTCCGATCGGGACTTGTGGGGGAAGAAGAATAATAAGTTAGGGTTTAGTATTATTATTATTTATAATAATCTATGTTACACTTTGGCCCCTCCACTCCTAAGTATTACTTATCTAGCTTAAACTAACTTGTTTACATCTTGAGTTAACGTTTATAACCATGTTATCACATAACACATAAGTCTAACACATAATTATCACATAATTACTGTTTTGACGTTTTTCGTTTATTCACCAATCGTTTACGTCAACTCGTTTGCGTTTCGGTGCAATTCCCGAAAGACTACACATGTAGTAAGTGTTAAGCGTCATTTAAACCCTAGTTTAAATGTAATGAGGTGTGCGTTATAGATTCAGTGATCTTAAGTTTGAATTGATGGAGTTGAGTTAACAGAGTTAACCTGAAATTGACGATTGTCACATCATACTTATTCAACAAAATGCTTTATATTTGAATCTTAAACCACAAACGTAGTTGTAAACTTTACCTAAATAATTGCTCGATTTGGTGTTCTATGCTTATATGCCTATGTGTTTATCGCTTTTGGTTGGTGGAACTATAAAATCCTAGACTATTTGGCATCCCCTTATAGCAAGGTGTCGTTAACGTAATGCAATTAATGATAACTATAAAATCCTAGACTATTTGGCATCCCCTTATAGCTAGGTGTCGCTAATGTGTTTAGCGATATCTATTTATCCAAATTACCACTTTATTTATTGTTTCGTATGCAAGCTTTATGGCTATCTTTATTATATACTAATATGATTAAACTTATGAATTGCTCACCGACCTTTGTGTTGACAAACTTTATTTTATGAAATGTTGCAGGTTTGCATCTTGGTTGATTTATGATTGTGAAGAAAACGACATCAAAGACCTTAGGATATTAGTAAAAATGAACAATATTAATTTGCCATATTTTGTGATATCTTGTTTATGGTTATTTTATGGATAATTGTTATATGACATTTTCGATGTTGTGAAATGAAATGAGTTTATTAAATACTGTCACTTTAATTAGTGTCATGTGCTTATGGACAATCGTTACACCTCGGCATGTTCCGCCGCCTTTGGTCGAGGTGTGACACGTAATGTAGTGTACAGTTAGCCGTGCACAACTAAGGAAGGGCATTACCATTAACGGCAAGAGAAACCGACTCCAGGTGAGTTCTAGCCCCATTTCCTGGTTATGTTTTCGGGGCTGTGTGCGTACTCCTATATGAGAGTTAAAATGCTTATCCTAAGTGATAGGTATATGATACGTGTATGATCGTGCATTGAATGTTATTACTATATGATGGTTATGTGAATGAATGTGTATGTAAATATTATATACATAAGACAAGTAAAGTATGCGCTTATGATAGGGACCAGACCCTCATAATATCTGAGATGATAGGGACCAGACCCTTATAATATCTGAGATGATAGGGACCAGACCCTCCTAATATCTAAGATAATAGGGACCAGAACCTTATAATATCTGAGATGATAGGGACCAGACCCTTATAATATCTGAGATGTTAGGGACCAGACCCTTATAATATCTGAGATGTTTAAGATAGAATAGCTTATGGTATACCATAGGGTTTTATGAAAGAAAGTACGTATGCATGTATATAAAGTATGTGTGAAAGAAGTAATAGCAAAGTAAGGTATGAATACGTATCTTCGGACGCGTATGAGTAAGGATAGGAATGTATTGTATGTTAAATTGATTAACTAGAACTCACTCAGCGTAGCTGACTTTTAGTATGCACGCAGGCAGATAGGTTGAGGCAGCTGGCTTGAGGAGGGGCACATGGCACGAGCTAAAGAGACTGGCATCTATGAAGAAGTGTCATGACTATTTTATGTTATGTTATGAAAAGACAATTTGTATGTTAAGACGAAAATGAATGTTTGTAAGGTGATGTTTGAAGTTTTAAATTATTCCGCGAAAGTTTAAATTAACTCTGATTTTAGAACTGTGTTTATGAGTAAATCCAACACCAAAGTAGGGTTACCGGGAACGGGGCCTTATAAGGATACTCTCTATGGAGGAACTACCCGTCAAGGCTCAGGATACCGGAGACCTAACCACGATCTTGGTAACAATTTACTTAATGCTAATTTATACACTAACCGTGGACATGTGCAGGATAAGGGGATATCCCCTGAGAGAGCCAGGGAATTGCAGAAAATGAAGGATATGATTTCCAATATCCCGGGAATAATACGTCCCATAGCTGAAGTCCCCGCAGGTAGCCACAGGATATCCAGATTCACTTGGCCTATATGTGACGTGGAGATCCCCAAGAAATTCCAGACGCCCAGCATGAAACTGTACGATGGCACTACGGATCCTGAGGAACACGTAGCTCAGTATAGAGAAAGGATGGAGATCAACCCCATCCCCATTGACATCAAAGAAGCTTGCCTATGCAAGGGGTTCGGTTCTATGACGACCTTGTCATGACTCCATGTAGGAATCTTGATGAAGTCAGAAACAGGGCGTTAAGATACATTCGGCTAGAGGATGACAAGAAAGCTCATGGAAGCTCGGTTATCCTGAAGTATGAATCTACTAACAGAAAGTCAGACACTCCATAGAAATTCTCTAGGCCCAAGCCTTATTCCAAGCAGGATAATCCCAGGATAAATGCTGTGGAAGAAGATGAAGACGATGAAGAGTATCCTAAAATCTTTGAATATTGTTTTAATATTGATATTACTGGTGTGATTTGTGCCATGAAAGATCTAGGTTGATAGGGCACGGATTTTCAGTATCCTCAAGAAACATTATCCAGAGCAAATTCAGGATGCGGTATCGTCAAAGGTAACAGGTATCCTAATTACATTATATAACTAACACGATCTTTGCTACTTTCTATGTTTACCAGGTCAAAGATTTTTATCGTGATCTCCCAAAGACTCGCACTTTCCGTTAATAAAGCGTGACAAGAAAGGAAACGTGCTGATTGAAGGGCTAACGGTTAATTGGAATAATTCCGCAGTTTCCTTAAATATAGGTCATATTGTTAGCCTTTTATTTTTGTATAAATAGAGCTCAAAACCGGATCATAACACACACTCTAGACACACGAGACTTACTAGTACTCGCATTCTCTTTAATCACGATCAAGTTTGAGCTCCACCATTGTAATCACCTTTGTTATTAATAAACCGGTGGTGATAGTTTTCACCGCCCGGGGTTTTTTGCTTGTTATCCTAAGGATAACGGGTTTTTTCCTCGCAACAAATCCTTGTGTTCAAGCACTTTTACGTTCATTTCATATAAGCACCAAGTCCCGATTACTAATTTGGTTACGAAATCACTGTTGTTAATTTTTGACCAAAACATAGGTGACAAGGCCAGATGGCCTAAGAAACATGAAAAGCCCGGATCCATCAAAGACAAGTCAAAATGGTGTGCATTCCATGAAGACTTTGGCCATCGCACTAATGATTGTATAGCACTTCGGAAGGAAATAGGATACCTTCTCAGCAAAGGACGACTGAAGGAACTGTTTGGAAAAAACAAGAACAATAGTCAGGATCCTGTCAAGATACCTAAAAGGGCACCTTCTCCTCCATCCGGAGCCAAGATTGTATCCTTTATCTTGGGAGGATCCGACATCTGTGGAACCTCATACTCAGCGGTTAAGAAGCATTCCAAAAAAACAAAAATGGACAACGGAGAAAGACCTCTTCACACTTCCACTCTAACAACTCAAAAAGATCATATCCTTCGACGAGGAGGATCGATGTGATCTTGTGGATCCCAACCATGATGGTTTGGTAATCACTTTATGTATAGCTAACTGTTTTGTGCGCAGGATACTCCTTGATGGAGGAAGCTCTGTGAACATTATCCAAATGGATGCCTTGAAGAAGATGGATATCCCAGAAATAGAGATTATTCCAAAACCATCGGTTCTCGTAGGATTCAGCGTTAAGACCAAGAACACTTTGGGAGAAATCAAACTTCCAATATATATTGAGGTAACTAACTCTCTACAAAAATTTTGTGTTATTGACTCATTATCTTGTTGTAATGTGATATTAGGCAGGCCCTAGATCCACAGCATGAAGGCAGTACCCTCAACTTATCACCTATGTATAAAATCCCAAGTCCTTGGGGAGTCATCAAAATTGAAAGTGATCAGCAAGATACCAAGGAATGTTATGCTTCATCAATGAAGTGGACTACAAAGCCTACTCAAGCATAGCAATTACAGAAACAGCCGGGGAAGGTCCCGCAAGCAAGAGAGCAGGATGTAAAGGAAGTATCTTTGAATCCTCAGGATACTGAAATCAAAGTATTATTAGGATCAAATATTCCTGAGGATACTGAGATGGAGTTGATATCCTTTCTAAAGAAAAGAGCTTCTACCTTCGCCTGGAAACATGGAGATATGACAGTTATCTCTAAATCTATAATCACTCATAAACTTGGTATAGATAAATCTTTTAGGCCGGTACATCAAAAGCAAAGGAAGTTTGCTCCTGAGAGAAACGCTATCATACAAGAAGAAGTGCAAAAGCTGCTCAAAACCAAGATGATAAGAGAGGTTCAATATCCTAGATGGTTGGCCAATCTAGTTGTTGTCCAGAAGAAAAATGGAAAATGGAGAGTGTGTGTGGACTTCACAGACCTGAATAAGGCCTGTCCAAAAGACCCATTCCCACTCCCACACATTGACTCAATGGTGGATGCAACTGCTGGCCACGAGCTGCTAACCTTCATGGATGCATCTTCAGGATTTCAACAAATTCAAATGGAGCCTTCAGATCAAGAAGATACAGCCTTCATGACTGCCATAGGTATATACTGTTATACTGCAATGCCTTTTGGACTAAAAAATGCAGGTGCAACATACCAGAGGCTAGTCAACATGATGTTCAAAGACCAGCTGGGGGACATGATGGAAGTCTACATAGACGACATGGTGGTAAAGTCAAGAAAGGCTGAGGATCATCTCAAAACACTTGACAACAGCATTTGACATTCTGGATGAATACAACATGAAGTTGAATCCAGCCAAGTGTCACTTCGAAGTTAAAGCAGGAAAATTCCTTGGATACATGGTCACCAAAAGAGGAATAGAAGCAAGCCCTGAACAAATCAAGGCCATCCTGGACATCAAGTCACCAAGAAATGTCAAAGATGTCCAAAGATTGACCGGAAGAATAGCTGCACTCAACAGGTTCATCTCAAGATCTTCATTGAAGTGTAAAGATTTCTATGATATCCTGAGGAAGAATCAAAAGCTCAAATGGGGAGAAAAGCAAGAAAGGGCATTGATATCCTTGAAGGAATACTTATCCTCAGCGCCACTTTTGATAAAGCCAGTTGATGGTGAACTATTATCCTTATACTTAGTTGTTTCCATAAGTGCAATAAGTGCTATCTTAGTCAAAAATCATGAAGGTCAACAACATCCAATATATTATGTAAGTAAAAGTCTACTAGATGCTGAATCCAGGTATTTTTATCTTGAAAAGTTGATTTTAGCACTTATAATGGCTTCTACTAAATTAAGACATTATTTTGAAACTCATGTTATTCATGTAAAAATTAACTATCCTATTAAAGCTGTTTTGAGAAAACCAGAAATGTCAGGTAGGATGGCAAAGTGGGCTGTGAAGCTTAGTGCATACGATATCTTGTATGAACCAAGGACAGCCATAAAATCTCAGGCACTTGCCGACTTTGTGGCTGATTTTAGCCAGGATATACTTGAGGAAGTAGAAAAGGAAGTTCAACAACTGGAGATCAAGCAGAGTTGGACTTTGCATACTGATGGTGCCTCCAACATAAGAGGAACAGGTCTAGGTATCCTGCTAAATCGCCACATGGGGACATAATACCTCTATCTATATCTTGTGAATTTCAGACTACTAATAATGAGGCTGAATATGAAGCCTTAATAGCTGGTTTGCAATTAGCTAAGGATATGATGGTCAGGCATCTTCAAGTTTATGTTGATTCTTTGTTATTAGCTAACCATTTCAATGGCTCTTATGCACTAAATGCAGAAAACTTAGCGAAATATTTAGAAATAGTTAAGCAATTAGCTATATGTTTCGAAACATTTGATATAGTGTAGGTTACCAAGGGAAGAGAACACTGAAGCAGATGCCTTAGCAAATTTGGCATCAGCTCTCAAGATACCTGATGACATCAAGATACCCATCATACATATCTTGACTCCAACAACAAAAGAGAGTCACGAAGTCTTGGAGACTTTAAAGCCTAAGGATAATCTAGTATCCTAGACCCATCCCATAATGCGGCATCTTCAGGATAAAGAGATACCAAAAGGAGAAAACCCAAGAGCTTTCCGAATGAAGGTAACCTAGTTTCTTATCTTAAATGACGTTTTGTATAGAAAATCACTTGCAGGTCCATACTTGAGATGCTTGGAACATAATGAAGCACAAGAAGTTCTCAAAGACATACATGAAGGTGATTGTGGAAACCAAACTGGGGGTAGAGCCTTAGTATCCAAGATACTAAGGACAGGATACTTCTGGCCAACGATGAAGAAAGACGCAATGAATTTCTTCAAGAAGTGTGATGCTTGCCAAAGACACAGCAACATCTTGCATCAACCGGTTGAACCATTATATCCTATCATATCCCCGTGGCCATTTATGAAATGGGGAATGGATATTGTGGGAAAGCTGCCCAAAGCTCCTGGTGGAAAGGTCTTTATGCTGGCAATGATAGATTACTTCTCCAAATGGATCGAAGATGAGGCATTTGTTCAAGTTAAAGAAAAGGATGTGATCTCATTCATCAAACGCAATATCCTGACAAGATTTGGTATCCTGGCAGAGATTGTCTGTGACAATGGATCACAATTCATCGGTAGTAGAACAACCAACTTTTGTGAAAGTTGGGGAATCAAACTGGTGACTTCAACTCTAGTACATCCTCAAGCCAATGGTCAAGCAGAGTCAAGTAACAAGATCATCATCAACAATTTAAAGAAGGAATTGGGATCCAAGAAGGGAAAGTGGGCTGAAGAACTACCATTTGTTCTTTGGGCTGATAGAACCACTTCAAAAAATGCAACGAGACAAACACCTTTCTCTTTGGTGTTTGGGGCCGAAGCTGTTATCCCTATAGAGATGGTGATCCCCACAGCAAGAACCAGCATCCAAGATACTGAGTCCAACAACCAAAGCCTTACTGAAGACCTAGATACCATTGATAAACTCAGAGATCTCGCCAAGATCAGAATGGTAGCATACCAACAAAGGATAGCCAAGTCCTACAACAAGAATATTCGGATTCGAAGATTCCAAGTAGGAGATATGGTGTTAAGAAAGGCATTTCAGAATACCACTAACCCAGCAGGTGGAAAGCTAGCTCCAAAGTGGGAAGGTCCTTACTTGATCGATTCAGAAGCAGGAAAAGGGGCCTACATGTTAATCACTATGGAAGGTATTCCTATACCAAGATCCTGGAACGCTATCCACCTCAAAGCATATTTTTGTTAGTATCCTTGACTGGTATGTTCGTATCCTCAGGATAAAGGTATATTCCCTCATTTGTTTTTATATTTTTTAAACTTTATTATCTCTAAATCAAGTTTACTGACTTAAGCATCGGAGGGGTGTTAGCCAGGCTAACACCCACCCCTCATCAAGAGTTTAGTGTTTTGCAGTTATCCCAAGGATTCATTATCTTCACAACAGTCAGAGGCTGATCACCTCACACACGAATAAGATATCTCGGATATCTTCTAAGGTTTAAAGGTTTTCACCTTTCCAACGAACGCCTGAAGCGCACGAATAAGATATCTTGGATATCTTCTAAGGTTTAAAGGTTTTCACCTTTCCAACGAACGCCTGGAGCGCACGAATAAGATATCCTGGATGTCTTCTAAGGTTTAAAGGTCTTCACCTTTCCAACGAACGCCTGGAGCGCACGAATAAGATATCCTGGATATCTTCTAAGGTTTAAAGGTCTTCACCTTTCCAACGAACGCCTGGAACGCACGATGATTCGGATATAGTTCAAGGCAGGCGGACCAGACTAGCTGATAATCCGTTTGTTGTTGGCTATATACCGAATCCTTAAGATAAATGGCAGACGTGTCACACATACAATTTATAACATCTTCATGTTATCTAAGGTTTATAACATTTTCATGTTATCTCAAGTTTGGCATTGACATGCCCGTACGTTTGGGACTTTCCCTAGTATTATCTCAAACTTAGACATTTTCATGTCTCCTAAGTCAAGGCTTTATCGCCAGTACAAAGGCCTTGTCGCCAGTAAATGGGCTTTATCGCCAGGATTATCTAACTTTGTTTTGACATATCGAAGATCGAACAATCACTAAATGGAGAGATGTTACAAAGTTGCTTTTGACTTAGCAAAATTCTAGAAACATGATACTTTAAAAAGCTCAACAATTTGGGACATCATATGTAAGCTAACTAGATTTGTAAATGATCTCCATAAAGGTACTCCTTACACTTAGTTCTATCACTCAATTTATATTTCAAAGTATGATCTTTTGGTTTGATTGTGACTACTCACAAGGCATAAGAATATATTATCCTTAAAATGCTTTGTTTCAATATATAATAAGTCTTAAAGATATATTTTCTAAAAATATATATAATCCTTAAAATATTTTATGATCAAGATACATTATCTTCAAGATGTTTTATTGAAAGTCTTAAAGATATATAACCCTCAAAATGTTCAAGAGGCATGTTTTCAGGATACGTTTTTAGAAAATGGAAGATATATAATATTCCAATTAGAACTTATTCAGATAAGTTATGTAAAAGTAATATACATATTGAACACAATGCTTAAAGCCAAAAGATTATGTTGTTACTAATCATAAGTGCATGAAATTAAAATGGCAACACCCGGGTTTCGTCTTGAAAAGCCAAGATCCCTCCACCTGAGTATTGCCAGATGTCCAAAAGTCAAGATAACACGGGCTTCGTCTTGGAAAGTCAAGATCCCTCCACCCATGTATCCTATTATCCTAAGCTTACTTGTTCAAGACAGGAAAATAAAAATTGTTCAACAACCATTACAACCCATCACAAACCAACAAACACCAAAAACCTTAAAAAATTGGGCTCAAGCTTTTTCTTTACCACAATCACTGCCCAATTGATCGGCATCACCAACCGCCTTCACTGCATCCTTGATCGCCACCTCCACTGCCTCCTCCGCTATCTTCTCCGCACCACTCGGACCAGCCTCCTCCACATTTTCACAATCAAGCTCAGCCAAAACTCTCTCCCAAGCAGCCACATCCCAAAAAGGAGTGTCGACACCAGCATCCTTGACCTCCTTAGCCATCTTGAGACGAGGCTGAAGATTCGTAATATCGGTATTGCTAAAAGCACATACTTCGCTCGCAGGATTTGCGAGGAGATTTTGAGACACGAAATCCTCAATGCCGCAAGGGTGAAGTTTTGGGGCCATGATTTCGTGAAGATAAAGAAGAGAAAGAAGGAAGAAAATTACCTGGATAAAGGAATCGATGAAGAAAAGCATTATTTATCCGGATAGATATATGGACAACCTAGGATTTACCCACTCACGGATGACTGACACATGCCGCCAATCTATCGCCACGCGGGGTTCAAATTTCAAAAATTTTACAGCTGTAATCCATGCCAACAACTGTTAAATTCGGGGACAATTGTTAGGGCACGGATTTTCGGTATCTTCAGCCAGCAGTATGTTCAGGATAACTTCAAGAAATGGCATCTTCCGAGGTAACAGGTATCCTAAATATATTGTATTATTTAACAATTCGTTAGCTACTTTCCTTGTTTACCAGGTCAAAGGAGTTATCAAGATTGCCTCAAGACTCGGACATTCCGTTAATAGAACGTGACGAAAAAGGGAACGTGTTTAATGGAGTGATTGACGGCTAAATAGAATTTAGTTGATTATTTCCTAATTTATAGGATTTATTGTTAGCCATTTACTTATAGAAATCGAGCTCACTTGATCATTTCACACACGAGACTTACTAGTACTCGCATTCTCTGTAATCACGATCGTGTTCTAGCTCCACCATTGTAACCACCTTTTGTTATTAATAAACCGGTGGTGATAGTTTTCACCACCCTGGGTTTTTTGCTTGTTATCCTAAGGATAACGGGTTTTTTTCTCGCAAAAAATCTCCGTGTTCAAGCACATTTACGTTCATTTCATACAAGCACCAAGTCCCGATTACTAATTTGGTTACGAAATCATTGTTGTTAATTTTTGACCATAACACATATAACCTACTAAATTCTAATTACTTTCTATAAAACATCTAAACATGCATTTTGCTGGATTTGAACTCTCCACCATCTCTATAGCCAGCCTATTGGACAAAGGGAGGCACCTCATTCTCGGGATAAAGGATCTTGCTATAACATAACTTTTTAAGTATATATTTCCAAGATTAAAAATTGTTGAAATATATGAAAACCAATAACTAAGAGAAAATTACTGTTTGCGTTTGTGGTTTTAGAGCGGAGATACAATGAGTCCTTGAAAAAAATTTTGAACTGGTTGAGTCCCCGTGGTTTCAGAAACAAACAATTTGAGTCCCTGTGGTTTCAGAACGAACAATTTGAGTCCCTGTGGTTTCAGTAAAATGAAAGTTTACCGTGAAAGTTAAGTAACGGCAGGGACTCAGATGGTTCATTTTTGAAACCACAGGGACTCAACCAGTTCAAAAAAATTTTCGGGAACTCATTGTGCCTCCGTCTTAAAACCACAGGGACGCAAACAGTAATTTTCTCAATAACTAATAGATTAGACAACTTTAATAAACACTATTACATGAAACTTTAATTGTAACATAGAATTTTAACTTACTGAACCCATATAAGATTATAGATGGGTATATCTTAAACTTACAGATATGAGATTCTATGTAACACACGATATTCTAGCCGTGTGTGAAACACACACGTATACTCATTCTGCCTACGTCATTTGGAAAGCAGTGTGGCTATTAAAAGCAAGAGTTTTACTATAAATATTGAGTTACAATTCCCCATGCCCCCCATTTGTGCTCTCATGGGAGTGAACCGCCATTCTTCAAGTCTTTCGTAAACCTTTCACAAAAAAGAAAAAAAGAAAGAAAAATGGATGTAGGAACTCAGGTAGGGCAATGTTTGTCCGGACTCGGGTTTGGTTTGAGCCCAATAAATAGCAAAAGGACTTCTTGGACCTATGATACGACCCATTAGTGGTTATGATAAATAGAGCGGCCCAAATGGGTTTATCAACACATAACCAGTTTGGTACTAGGGTTATTAAATGATGTGAGCTTGAGGTGTTAAAAAAACCCGGCTTGGGACAGGTTTTAGGCAAATCAAATCGAACCGGTTTTGACCCAAACCGTCAGTTTCAAGACCGGTTCCCCTTAAGATCTACCAAACCGGTTTGAGAAAAACCGATTTAAAACAGTTTAAAACCGGTTTATAA
The DNA here is from genome assembly GCF_021521415.1 of Bidens hawaiensis. Taxonomy (NCBI): domain Eukaryota; kingdom Viridiplantae; phylum Streptophyta; class Magnoliopsida; order Asterales; family Asteraceae; genus Bidens; species Bidens hawaiensis. The sequence goes on from NW_027495490.1 coordinate 136,127, forward strand.
ACCGAACTGAACTGACGTGACCAGTCTTGCTTCTAAACCGCTTTATAAAGCGAACCAGTTTGAGTCAAACTGGTTTTGACCATCCGTTGACCAAAACGGTTCGGTTTGAGTTTAAAAGCGGTTTTGTACACCTCTAATGTGAGCGAGCAGAGCCGTTTAACCAGTATTTGCATCTCTAAGTTATGTTGTCGTAATCACTAGCGATTTACTTTAGGGCAAATATCATAAAAAACCAACCTACTTTCTATATTTTCTTATAAAAGTGCCTACACTTATTTTTGCATGACGTGTTGGACGACATGTTTGAAGGAGACGATGACTGAAGAGACATTGGGTTGAGCGGAAACGAATTAGTATGGGGCCACACACATCCGGAAATATTGTTGTGTGAAATGTTCACATCACTTCTAAATTGGCTTCTTGAATGTGTTCAAACAAACCAAACCAAACCAAAATTGGAGGCAATGGAGGCTGTGAGTGCAGGATTAGAAGCAAAAGAAGAAATGGAAGGTTTTAGACTGATTGAGAGTTAGTTATGTGGGTTTTATAACCATATAAAATCAGACAAGGGTGCAAATATACTATACGTGACAGACGGTGGACTGGTGATGTAGGTGTTGGAGGTAGGAGATGATATAATTAAAAAAAATTGTCATTTATTTATTAAATAATTAATTAATAATTGCAGGTCATTTATAGGTAACCTCACGTTTATGTTCAAAAATACCAAGTTTAGGGACTTTAACATGCAAAAATAAGTATAGGGACTTTTGTGAAAAAAACATAGAAAGTATGTTGGTTTTTTATGATATTTGCCATTTCCATTTCTTATTTCAATTTCTATATTAAGCTCATTATTTTGAGAGTCGATTTCTTATTTATCTTACATAGTTGTTGGACACACTTTAATCGTTACGAAACTCTAATAAAAAAGAGCACAACCCTATAAATAATTCAATGTATGACGCGTACACAAATAAAACTATTTGTGCAAAAACGAGTTGAAATTCATATTTTTACAAATTTTCCAGCCCATATGTTTATGATGTATATAATTTGTATATTTAAGTTTAGGATTTTTTTTAAATCTAGTTAAGTCATTCGTTTCGTTTTAAACCAAACTGGCACCTAGCCCGGTTGGTCGGACATTGGGCTTAAGTTTGAATCCTTGGGTCTCCATAAGAAAATATGGGTGGGTTACCAAATCGATGTCATTATGGGTGCAAACGAGCCAAGCCCAAGCTTGACTAAGCTCAAGCTCAGCTTGTAGCTCAGCCTGTTAGTAGTTTTTTACCCTCAGCTAGACTTGGCTCATTTGTTATTTATTAATTAGTTTTTATATAGTTATAACTATTTTTTATATGTTGTTCAATTATAATTTTATTTTTTAGTAATATTTCACGAGCTGACTCGAGCTCGATAAGTGAAGCTTAGGCTCGTTTATTAAACAAGCTTACTTTTAGGCTCGAGCTCATGTTCGTTTAAGTTCGGCTCGATTGAGATTTTTCATGAGCCGATCTCAAGTAGCTAGTGAGGCTCGTTTACATCCCTTGATACCGTAACAAAACCAAAACTAATACCGACCAAGTTCCCGCCACGACATGGGTTCAAAGCGACCGGTTTAATTTATTAACCAGTAGTAAGTGATCAATACATAAACTAGTGTAGGGTCATGTTTGGTTTCTTGAAAGGGGTCGGGTTGAACGAAAGTTTTGATGTCAAAGTTGTCTTTTTAATTAGTTAAGTTGGTTAATTAGTAAGCATTTTGGAACAAACTTAGCAATTAACATAACATACTGTTTGGAAACAAAGTCATTAAAGAACTAGAACATGACCCTTTGATGCAAAACTAGAACCTAACCAAAACTCCTACTAGAAAATAAGCATAACGACGCAAAACTTCCAGCTCTCCAACGACGAAGTCCACTGTCTAGCAGAATGTGGCATGCTTAAAGGAGATGGGGTACTTGAAAGTATTTGAGTAAGAAAAACTGATGACTTGACCGGTTCTCAACTTTTGATCATTATTAACCAAGCAATCGTCATAAGAAAGTCTCTTGAAGAGGTTTGGATTGACTAGCTTTGCTGAGGCAAACTGACCACAATGAAGATGGACATCTGATGGTGCACACCTTGATGATTCACAGGTGTTGACTATTTCGACAACGTAGACCGGTATCCCATGTGTTGACCCTGTGCTTTTGAAATGCTCAAGTCTCTGGATGTACAAGATGACACTCCTGTTTTGGTCAAATTCAAAAAAAAAGATTGTTAGGTAGTTAGTCTTTGTAACAGGTTGTCTCATCTATTTATGTATATGCATGCTTTGTTATGCCTTACATTATCTAAAAAAGTAGAAAACTTTTACCTTGAAAACGAAGCTTTCTGGCAGTGTGAGATGGCTCTTGATGAGTTGTATATGTGTTGTTTGATGAAGATGAACCACCTACATGTTGAGTAATATATCAATATTGTATTAAAAAATAAAAACACTTGGCTGTTTTGTTTCAAATATTCAGGTAGCTAGTTAATTATAATGTTGATGTTGAAGACATGTTACCTGGAACATGAGACAGAACAATGATGAACAACATGATGGAAGCCACATGAACAAAACCCATGATGATCGATCGATGTATACAAATTATTAAGTGGAATTGAATTGAAGTTAGGCTATGCCAAGGAATTAAGATGAGCCTGCTTATATAGTGGAATTCTGATAGCTAAATTCTAAATATCAAACTAAAAGCAAATATTATAATTATATACGAAATCTATATGATACTAAAAGCAAATATTATAATTGTATATGCAATCTTTAAAATTATTTGTGAGATTCATTAGAAAAATAATACCATGTAAATGTTACTAAATTCGTAAATAGGAAATAATATATAGGGTGTAAGTTTAATATGATTTTAATTAATTTATTTATGTTTATATGAATAATGATTTTGATTGACTAACACAACCCTATAATTCATATATTGTTTATAACTAATGAATGCTCAGGTGTATGATAATTCAACATGGTGTTTAAAACTTTGCAATGAAGAGAATAAATATGATTATGAATAATTAATATAATAAATATAAATTATGCAATTAGATATGCTTAATATGTCTGTGATATTTGTAATGAAATAGGAGATTTAATAAATTAGGCAATTAGATATCATAATATTTCTGTGATCTTGTGATATTTATTTGTATAGAAATAGAAGATTGTAATTTATGCTATAAAAAATCGAAATAAACCTCATACAATATATTTAAAATTTGCCTAAGATATAGAAGTATTTATCAAAAAAAAAAAAAAAAGTAGTATAAAATAAAATGACTAAAATGTCCTCTAGATATGAATTGTCTGAAACAACTTTCACTTTCAGATGGAAGTGTTACTAGTTGGTGACCTTAGTGTTGAAATTGATGCTCTACATGTATATAAAAAAATGTCCAAAATACCCTTCCCATCATGACACAATCTATCAACCTATTAAGTCTTGCAAACCAATCACAAAGATAGCTGTAGCATTGAATTCTATGTAATTTGAGCTCAAAATAGGTTCTGCACAAACTGCCATAAGCCTTGGCCGACCGAAAGACTCTCCTAAGCCATCCTTATGCATTCGTGTTGTAATCTCTCCAATGCGAATACTTGTTTGATGAATATGAACCACATGTTGAGTAAACATTATTAAAAAAATAAAATAAAATAAAGCAGTTAAAGATGTTATGACAGTTGTCTGCTGAGTGTTTGATGTTACCTGGAAAATGAGATTGAACAATGACGAACACCGAGATGGAGGCGACATGAACAAAACCCTTGATGATGTATGTGATGGCCCTCAGAATCGATTAACACAATATAACAGAAATTAAACGAAAATATATGAACACAATTGAATACAAACGATTTAGCCCTGCTTGCGGTGCGCACATATGATGTATATATGTGTGAACCCTCGGGTGGGCAAAAGTGAAATTGCACTAATTTTGAAGTTATTTTACTAATCTCGTGAAAATAACGTTAAAAGTGACGGACGGTTAATCAGGCATCATGTAGTGGCGTTGATAGCTGAAAGATAAGGGTACATGCACCGATCAGCCGATGTCCCGATGATTGAGTGCTATGTGCCTTATGTCCAAGGCTTGATGCAAAACTACTATCGAGCCGGGGGTCTCACCGGAAGCAGCCTCTCTATCCCTATGGGGTAGAGGTAAGGCTGCCTACATCTTACCCTCCTCAGACCCTACCATAGCTTTGCTATTGGTGGGATATACTGAGTACGATGATGATGATGATGATGATGATGATGAATTGAATACAAACGATTATGTATTATTGATTTGTATTGATTGTGATTATGTTACAATGGGGCGGAGGTGGGCATTTATACCCACCGGTGGTCCGGCGGTTATTCCGTCAACCTTCGCAACCTTTCACTAAGCGATGTAACGTTTCTAACTTTCCTATTTACAATATATTCACGAACTATTAACTAATTACAATTTACACCCTAACTTTGTTAAATAAACTATTTAACAAAGTTTAACTAAACTATAATAAACTAACGGGATTTTTAACGAGATCGGGATTATTTCCAACAATCACCCCCTTAATCTCGATCTTGTATTATGACTTGCTATTTCTTCATAGTAGTGTAGTTTGACTCCAAACGAGATGAGCCTCCTGATCCTTCCATTTTGGGCATTCACTTTTGAAATGTCCGAGCTCGTTGCACTTATAGCATTTCACATAACTTTTATCTTCACGGATAGGTTCGCCTAATTTTCCATGGCTTTTGTCTTCGTGAACTTGTTCACCATCTTTACTTTTCCCTGATCAACGACCTTTACCCTGGCCTTGTCCAAAGTTTCCTTGGTTTGAACTCCAGTTACCACAATGCTTACACTTATGTTCTTTAAACTTTTCTTTTCCAACTGTGTTGGTGAACATAAGTTTATTGTATTTGTCTTTTTCCTCGGTTGACTCCTTGATGCGTTCTTCATAGGCTTTTAATCTTCCAATAGCTTCTTGAAACAACATAGTATTCAGATCTGCAAATTGTTCAATTGCGGCAACAATCTGAATGTACTTCTTTGGTACAGATTTAATTAGTTTTCGGACTAGTTTTTTATTATCAATTGTGGATCCAAGGTTGTTGGCTTGTGACACGAGTTGACTAATTTTTCCTGTGAAGTCATCAATAGTGTCTGTGTCTTTCATTTTCAAGGCTTCAAACTCTTATTCAAGAGTTTGTAATATAGCCTCTTTAAACCTGTCGGCTCCTACAAAACGAGCCTTTAAGTCTGTCCATATGTCTGCTGCTTTCTTATGATGAGCAACTTGAAGAACAATTTCTTCGGGCATTGCTTGAAAGAGATATGCGATAGCTATCCTATTTTTCTTAGCATCAACTGCACCTTCTTCTTCTAGTACCTCCGAGATTCCATGAATATCAAAAATTGCTATGATCTTTACCGCCCAAATTATATAATTTGTTGAATTCAAAATTGGGCATTGTAGCGTCATTGATGGTCCTGCTTCCTTACGGATTCATTATTTTTATTGGCTATTGATCGATTCTTCTTTTTCCCAATCTTGATGTATCACTATTCAACTTTTACTTTTGCTTTTGGTTGAATTATATATACTTGCGAATACAGCCCATTGGTCTTTCGGTTTATATATTAATTATTAATTAACTAATTAATAATAGATAGATTATAGATTATATATTAATAGTTTTGACTTTTGTATATAAGGTTTTAAAAGAAAACTGGATTGTGAGTAAAATGAAAACAAAGTAGATAAAAATGCGTTCAATAAAAATACCTAAATTAATATGGTAGGTTCGAGTTTGAGAAACACATTGGAAATTGTTTTGAGGCGGAAATGAAATAGAAATAGGGATAAATAATAAATTAATTAACCCGGTTTATACGAATATTACTCAAAACGGGTCTCAAACCCTACTTGTGGTTCTTTCTTCTTCTTCTTCTCCACACAAAGCCGTACTCCTGCCGAATCATCAGATCGTGATCCACAAAGTATTCCTTTACATCGCAACTTCTACATCATTGATCTCCCTTGAGAAGGTAGTGATTACTTCAAGTTTCGTAGGTTTGTGTGTTTCTTTTCTACCATTGACTGATTGTGTTTTTTGTTAGTGATTAGTGATGTCTATTAATCAAGTTGTTGGTTATGCCAAACAAAAAATATATATTTTTTAACAATATGATTGTGTAACTTATATGTATGCCTGTATGTGTTTCATTTGAGGCATGGCAAGATATACAGTTGATGCAATTTAGTGCTCTGCTATGATGAAGCCCTGGTCTGGTCTTTTTCCATTTGGTGGGTTGGTTGTTATTAACGACTCTTAAGTCTTTTTCCATTTGGTGGGTGGGTTGGTTGATTATTAACGAATCTTAAGAAAAACATAGGGGTAAGGTATTTATGTTTAAATGAGCATTTTTATTGTGTTATCATTCTCATTTTTTTAATTTGCCTTGGCTATTAAGTTTTCGCTACTTATCAGTATTTTAATTTTCTTTTACCAGTTTATGCTCTTTATCATGATTAGAAGATTAAGAAATTTACTTAGACGGGGAAGATGCGTCATTAAGGGGTGCAAAAGTAAGTTTTCTGGTGTTTCAATAACTTGTTGCATTTTAACTTTTCTGTTGACTTTTTAGATTGTCAACATAGCTCAAAAGATTAATGAATTTTTTTGTTAATTAGCCTCACCATTAGGTTTGCCATGAGGCATTCGGTTTCGAAGGATGTTTAGGTCATAATATGCGGAGTACCATATAACTTCTGGTAAAACCCACTCTTTTGAGGTCAATCTTTTCTCATCCTACTTTCAAATAAGATGTTGAATTTTTATGTTACTATGCCAACAAATACCAACCCAAAAGTATATTTTCTATATAGTCTACTTTAATTATATAACTTTTATTAACACCTCAGTATTTGATTTAGGGGTTTTCTACCTTTTATCCGACTTAATATTAGTTTGATTATAAATAAAGAACTTCTAAAATTTGTTCGCAATACTGGCTGTTACAAAATCAAAATCATCTTCGTGTATAACTTTTTATTGCTTAGTTATCATATACTAATTTTTTTCCTTTTAAAAATTCGTGTAGTACATGGGTCTCAAGCTAGACTATAAGATAAGAGTCTAAGACTATACCTTTTCCATTCAATCAATATGCTAAACAATGTGCAGCCGACACTTTTGTTATTTTTTAATGTTATTTTACGTTTATTAATTATGAAATGATACAACTTTCAGGAGATCAAATGAGTTTACAAGGCTACTTACAACTATTACACTTGGTATTCTTTCTGGATTCTTCATCGGATCATCATTTTCAGCTTTATCATCTTCAAAGGTATCTTTATTTACCCATTACCTGATCGGGCCGACTCAACCTGCAAATTTTCCACCGATCGTTTAAAGTTTAAATTTGCTTACTTTTATAACAAGATTTTGGTGATTAAAAATATCATATCAAACTCCCTTATGCAACTTTTTTGAGTTCATGTATTCTTTTGGGTTATGGTTTATCCTATACTTGGAAAACCGGCAGTTCAACGGGCCACGGCGAGCTGGTTATGCATGTCACGACGGGTTCCGGTCAAAACTGGTCATTTTTATCAAACAGCCATCTTCATTCGGGAAAAAGATTTTTTGACAAAACGGGTACGGGCCAAAACGAATTGTTTTAAAAAGTGTTAGTTCTAATGATATAATGCTTAGTCGGTTTAGATTATTTAGGTGAAAAGTAAAGTTCTCAACATTCTTCCTTACATTGCTATGTTGGTCATCAATATGTTCATGTATACTATATATAAGTAACTCGTGAATTATTCAAATTCGTACACAATACGTTTATGTATTATGTATATAATGTGTTTATGATACCTTTCAGCTCAATTTTAAACTTTTGGGTGCTTTTACTCTAAAGCCTATGGTTGACTAAGAACCAAACTTTTAGAAATAAAAATTTTTTACAACATAAAAGTCCCGTGCAAACATAGGTGAATTCAATCAAACATAACTTATGTTTTGAAGTTTGTAGAAATTTGTTTGATTTATGTCTTTGGAATTGCATAATTAATGAATCTGTAATTAACTCGAATTATTCTATTTTGAAGTTGTGATGTCGATGTATTTACGCTTGCTTAATTACACGCTAATATCATATAATAGCAAAGTGAACAAAATTGAATTCATGAACAGTGTTACACAACAAACTCATGGCGGAAGCTCCGGATTATGAATTCAGATGTGGCTATAGAGCAGTACATAACTCTTCTTTGGCAGTTACCTCCTGGATGGTCTCAAGGGATTCATTAGGTTGTTAGTTTTCATGTTTTACTTTGCATTTTTTCTAGAAACTTTGGCAAACGATTATTAGTGTTTAGATAGATAATCATGTTTTGACTTTTGTAGAATTGTGCCAGCCTACAGTTGATTTTTGTGTAAAGTCAAAATTGCATTCTTGATTTAGAAATACAATATTAAAGGATTAGTTGTTTTGGAATGGGTTAGAAGTTACCCACTCTAATATCATTGCTAATATGAAATTGATTTATACAAAATTGGTTCTTTATTCCATATTATATTATTGTACACACGAATGATTTTGAAAGCCTTTTTTTGGGTAATAAACTTTCTTAGGGGCATTGGATTTTGATCTTAGTGTCTATTCAACATTTGTGTTTTACATTTTTGAAAAGGGGTCTAATCTGCAAATGTATAGTGTTGATTGTTTATTTTGGTTGTGTCGTTTAGTTTTGTATGGATTTATTTTGGTTTTAGTGTATGCTTGGTGCGACATTGGTTTGTATTATTTGACTTCCTTGCCCATTTTTCTTGCATGTTTGAATCCGTTACGAATTTTGCTATGTTACAATTTCTGATGACTTTCAGTATTTTGCCTTGACCAGTTTGAAAACAGTTCTTAACCTGTTAAGGTATGTTTGATCAGCTTCAAACCAATTTAAAAAAATAGGGTTACAAAGCAGATCCATGGATGCAAGAAATTTTTGTAACAACTAACAAACCTAGCTGCATATGTAAATGTACAACTCTATGAATGGCAATATCCCAATTTATTGTCCAGTGCCCTACAAAAGCAAACAACTTCAACAACTCTGGAATGGCGTGTTTACGTTTACAATAATATAGAAAATCATGTTTAGCTAAATTATATTCGTTTAAGTTTGATAATCTATGTTTAGTTATGTTTGTTCGTTTACGTTCGTAAACTGTTCATTTAAACTATTAACGAAGCAACATAAACGAACACGAACACATTCATATTCTTAACGAACAAACAGAAACTAGAAAGTCATGTTCGTTTAAGTGTTTTGAACTAGAGTGCAATTAATCGGTTTGGTAAATGGGTGTTTTTGTTATACAGTTTTATGAACATATCACTAACGTTATATATTCCATTATGATTGAGAGGTCGATGGATGGAGGTATCTTGATTGGCATAAAAAATTCGTACATTGCCAGAAACCCGCAATGTATTCGGCCGCCTTTCTGGTGCTGCTGTAAGCTCCAACATCACTATAAGTCTATAACGTACTCCCTGTTTTTAGTCACAATCTTTAATTTACAACATTATTTTACATTTTCTAAATGTCAACTTTTGGCAGGGTTTTTGGGAAGGAATTGTGCATGCTTACAATAAGAGGATTGGAGGCTGCTCAACTTATGCTCCAAAATGTTAATTATGAAATGTATGTATCATTAGAATGATTACATACTTGATATTAACACTGACTGATTTTTTATTTTTTTTAAATCCCATATCAAAAAAAGCTCATCCATAAGACTCAAAAAGAGCTTGCGGAGATGGAAAGAAAAGATGTTAGTTTATTTAAAACTTGAACATGTTCGTGTTCGTTTATTTTTCCTTCACTTAAAATCTAAATGAGCGGTTCATGAACATAAACAAACATAATTTAACAAAGGTAAACGACCATAAATGGACATGTATGAACAGATGTAAATGAACATAAACAAACATAAACGAATATGAATGAGCCTATACAAACAAATTTAAAACATTTAGTAGATTATTCATTTAATGTTTCATTCAAAAATGAACATAAACGAACAAAATGAACGAACATAAACAAACATAAATGGATCAAAATATATCTAACTATGTAAATTTTGAATCAATATAACAAACTTTCTTAGAATGAATTAAATTAAAACAATTAATTACAAAAATATAATAGATGATTAAAAAATAAAACATAAATAAACCCGCGTGACATGCAGGCTAAAAGCTAGTTATACTATATATTAAAGGAAAACTTGATGCTGCATTGATTTTGGTGGTGGCTTTCATGTGGCGGCCACTAAGTTTCTTTTTTCTTTTTAATATTTTGAAATTTCTTTTACTATTTAATATTTGAAAGCAACAAAAGTAATAACCTTGGAAGTTGGTATGATGGTAGCGTGGTGTTGTAGCAAGTGGGCGGGTTATGAGTTTGAACATTTGATCGTAACCTGTTTTTTTTTTTTTTCAATTTAAGGTTTTTTTTAAATAGAAATAGATTTTTGTATTTATAGATTTTTTACTAAATCAAGTAATGAAAAATGTGGTGTGGTGGTAAAGTTATTATAACGTACTATGTTTTATATGTGTTTCAATCGTGTGACATGCGCGATTGTTGAAAGGTGGGAATAGACGATAAGCGTTGGTGTTAAACGTACACCAAATTGCCTAGCTAAACGTAGCACCATAAATGAAAGGAACTTTTGTAACAGTTAATAAATCACACCCACTGCCTAGGTAAACAGAGAAACAACTACAACGAAGGTACACCAACGCAGTCGCCCGCCTAGCTAAACGGAGAAACAACTACAACGAAGGTGCACCGACGCAACGAGCCAGGATAACACCTAGTTTATATTATAGGGTGGGACGGTGGCTACTTGTGTGCTGGAAATAGGTGCACATTCCGGTTAATGGTTTAACCGTGAACCTGCTAATTTACTAACTGGATCTTTTTTACGGGAATTAACCGGGTAGACCGGTTAATCGAATCGGGTAGTTCCCGGTTATTCACTGGGGAAACCCTAACCGGTATAACCAGGTTCGGTTAGTACCCGAACCGGTTAACCAATAACTGGTTAGAAAATCGTTTTTTTTAAAGCTGGAAAAATAGGAAAAAAAATGCTGGATAAATAAAAAAACCTGGAAAAATCAGAAACAAAAAAAAAACTAAAAAAACTTGTTTTTGATTGATTTTTTTTCTCCTTTTCATAATCATTGCTTCAAAATAATACATAAATAACTTGAAAATAAACTTTTATAATCTTCGTGACATGGAATTTGTTCGTTTATTCTCTCTGTTTATTGTTTATTCTTCCTTTCGGGATTCGGCTTCATCGCTTAATGTTTTTATTCCATGTCGCCTAAATTAAATGGGTCTTCGCGCTCCGGTTCAGGACTACTCAATCGCACCGAATCATCATACATTTGTTACTCCTCGGTTAGTGGTTGTGCGACGGCCATTGCTACTTCTTCTTCGTGTTGTTTTTCTTCAACATCGAGCTCTCCTTCATGATTAGATGTATGTTGGATACGGTTCGCCGCATCCAAGTGGTCTTTTAAGCAAATGTTCATTTCCAACGATTCCGGTGTTAGACTTGTCCTTCGTATCGATAAAATCCTACCACTCAAAGAAAAAGCACTTTCCGCGGTACCATAGAAGCTTGGACGGTTAGTAAATCACGGGGCATGCGCTGCAAACACTGGGAATTGGGGTTCAATTTGCTTCTACCAACCCAAAATATCCAAGTTTTCAAAATCATCGGCCGTGAACATGAAATCGGTTGCACCATACTGGCTTAGCTCGCTATTTGGTGCGCTGCCAGGAGCTATTTTAATTTTATCATTCCTTATATCATAAAACAAACTTATGTTTGGGTTACTTGATAACGAGCTTTGTCCAAAACCCATTGATTTTCGAACGTTCGGTGTCGAACCATATTTAAGAGAATAAAATTCAAACATGTGTTTCTAAATATGTATTATATTTCTCGCTTGTTTTGATTCATAATTATGATCATCCAAATGCAAATCCAAAGCCCAAACAATTTTTACGATCAAAGTTTCAACCCCGGTAACGGTTAAAGTCGGGTTCAACACGGCGGCACAAGTAAAAACCGTCGGCAATTCTTCAAAATATTTTCTCAATTTTAATTTTATTGAAGCTATCATATAATCGTACATTGGATCAGCATATTCAAAATCTTTTAGTGACACAAACTAAACCAAATTTGGTGAAGAACCAACGAACTCGTCGGGTAATAAACCCCCGACTAATAAGTTAATTGCATTTTTAAAAACTTTAAGCAAATCGCTTAACGTTGTAACCGTTTCCCAACCCTTCATCGAAAATGCCTTAACTTTTAGTTTCATAGCAAGATTGTCTTGAAATAATTCCAAAGTCGGTCTTTGTCTTAACCTGATATCAAGCATTAACCAAGTCGAATTCTACCTAGCAGGTACGCCGAAATACGAACTTAAAGTGATGGAATATGTTTCGGTACACAGTTGCAAATATCTTGCATATCTTTGCTTACTAGTTCTAAAAATTTCGGTTAGCATTATTCTAAAACGCTAGGTTAACCTTTTTATTTACTTAACTTTTAAACCATTTTGCACAACCAAGTTAATGATATGTGCAACACATCGAGTATGAAAAAAAACACCGTCACAAATCAGTTGGTATTTTAGTTTTAGCTTTTCAACCGCAGCCGTATTATTTGACGCGTCATCGAAAGATATGGAAAGAAGCTTGTCTTCTAAATTTATATGTTTGTATAACACCATCTAAAATATAAAACAAGTTTTGGTGGTGTGAGTATAACTAAATAACTCAAACGCGATCGTACGCTTCATCATTTGCCACGTGTCGGGATTAACCCAATGCACGGTAAGGCAACGATACGAAAAAGGTATACCGTGTGGAACCGACCAAACATTGGTAGTTAAGTTAACATTGGTTTTTAAGTTTTCGAAACCCAAAACTAATTCTCTTTTAGCCATTTTTTTCACATTTTTAAACAATCGCGTCTTAAGGTAGTGCGACTTACGTGTTGATAACGAGGTTGGAACGTTTCTTGAATCAACTTTGTCAACCAAGGTTGTCAAAGCGATCAAACGACAAGCCTTCTTGAATGGCAAATTTTGCCATCCTATCACGAACGTTGTCGAGGTCGAAAACCCAAATGTCGTCTCCATCGGTTGAAAGTTGAGCTTGATCCGGTGCCGGATTGTTTTTCACGGCTTGACAATGTTTTTCAAGGTGAAGCCTTAAAGTGGAGTTCGACTCTTGTGTGTAAAATTTTCCACATTTTTTACACTGAGCCTTAACGTCCCGTTCGACATTTCACACTTGTCGAAATTAGACCAAAGGTTTTTTTCTCGGTTAGTTGAGACAATCTTCTTGACGGTTAAACCACCAAGTTGTTCAAGTGCAGCCACATATATATTTTTTTTTGCATTTTGGAAATGGTTTTTGAGTTCGGGTTTTTGATTTTTGTTTTGTTTTTTTGTTTTTTTACATTTTTGAGAGCTCTGGAAGTGGTGTAGTCAACCCAACACACCCCAATACCTATTTATACTAGTAAGGATGGTTAAAAATGGTAAAAATAACGGTCATATAACCGTTCCCAACGGTCTGATATGGTGCAAAAATGGTTTTTAATGTAAATAACCGGTTATTAACCGGTTTTAAAATAACTGGTTATTAACCGGTTCTTGGCTTGAATACTAAAACCGGTTATAAACCAGCGGTTTTTTCCAGTTAGAAAGAGACCAGTTAGAGTGTGCACCTCTAGCTGCAATACTTGACAGAAAATTTGTTAATACGAGAAACTACAAAAGATTAAAAAAATTAAGTAAAAAAATAGGTTGATGTTATATTGTTATCTATCCATGATCCCCAAATTACATGTCATATCATGTGAGCCATGTGAGGTTTTAGTGTTTTACGACTCGTATCACTTTTACAAACTGTCAAATTATACGGAATGTATAAAATAAACTTTTACATCATACAACTTGTATGAAATCTGAAACAAGAAGCCAGTATTCTATCAATCTACTTATATTAAGTCTAATTTTATTAGACACAAATGTTTAGATTACATCGAAACAGAAGGCAAGCGGGCAACAAGTTGCACGCTACCCCTTTTTAAATTGCAAAACCCAATCTTTTAAAAACTACATTAGCTGATCTTGGAGTTATAACATTACTATGCATGACCCGTTGAACACGGGTAACCATTTTCACTAAATTTACCCAAACCTATATGACAACTCATATAGCATCTTATACATGCATGTATGAGCATTTTTGCCATATCCTATGAGCCATTTTAGGGTCATATGACCATATGATTTGAGGAAAAAGTCATACAAACCATATGACTTGTCAGGCTGTTTATTATGGAGGGGCTTTGTTGTTCCTCCACATCATCACCACATAGGAAACGGGGCTTCGAAGCCCTTCTCTATAACATCCCGTTGTGGTTTAATGCTCCTTTACCATGTTATATCTATACTATATATAATATATAACTAATGGGCAAATTAAGACACTAAATTTTTAAGTAATTTACAACAATCAAAGCATGGTTTACACCTAATAAAGCATATAGTATAGGGGCAATATTGGTCAATATAAATTATGTTAATAATAGTTATAATATTGTCCTTAAACTTTACCAACTTTTTATACATTTAAGAAATAGTTGCAACATTGACCCTTTAACTTTTAACCATATATCATTTTAAATTTCATTTTTAACCCAACTTCCACCAACGATTTTTAAACGTTTATAATTTTTTTCATACGTTTATATATATATTTTTAAAAATCGCGTCATAAAAACGAGTATTTTATTCTGTTTAATTTGAACTAGTATATAGACCCCGCGCGTTGCGGCGGGGGCGTAAGAATTTTATAACCAAACTTTTAACTAACAACATGGATAGATGAGGACTATCAAACCTTTTTATCTTATCCTTTCCTTCTACATCATTTGACATGAATGTCTCTGGCGATCCTTCACAATTCTCCCCACTCTCATTTCCCTTCTTTCACCCTCCTAAGTTTCTTATGTGAAGTCTTTCTTACCTGCATTTATCAAATAAACTGGTTTAGTAATCACTAATTTCGAAACTCCCTATTTCAGACAATCATAAACACAATATAATAAATGCACAAAAGCATTCGATGAATGCCAAGTGAAAAGGGTCTTAGAGATAAAAACCTGGTACTTTAAAAATGCAAAATGGCATTTCATTGTAAAAGTTTGATTAAATGAGTCACATTTATTTGAAGGAAAACATGAACAGTAATATGGTACAAAATTAAAAGACACTTGTTAAATTAGTTTATTTTTTATGTACAAAACCTAAGCACAAATTTTAAGAATAATGAGTGGTTAATGAGTAAAAAAATGTATGTCAAATGCAGACTCTTCTTGACACAAAATTTGAGTTAGTCTCACAATGTCTAACCTGCTGCAACTTTTGTTTTTTTACCAAGAACATTTACTTTTTTCCTTAATTTCTGCGTCTGGTGCTTGTTGCTCACGGTTTCTGATATATTTCTGAGATTTCTCCAAAAATCTATATTCATGCCTGATAATAAAAAAAATTTATTTACTCCAAACAAACTGTCATAAATATAAAGTATGAAAAACTAACCTCATGGCTTCTCTTTGTAGAAACATGTCGAGCAACTACCATAAGCCTTCCCATGATTCATCAATATTAGAAGCGATAGTTTGCAATTAAAAAGCAAATATTAAGTCAATTCGAGGTTCAGGTCGGTATCATGGCGACAACATGCATGGCTACGCCAAAAACCAAACATCATCATAGCCAAAAATCGATCTAAAGAGGCAGAATCACAAGAGGTTCAGCTCGGCACCATGGCTGCAACATAAATTGCCATGCCTATGTGTGAAACATCATTACAACTATGAACGAACGCCATTAGATTTGTAATGAAGCGATGTTTCTTTCATATCGACAACCAAGCCATATTAGTTGCCAATCCAAGACAGCACAGGCTCAGGTACATATCATTGCCTAGTCAAAGTCAATTCCTTCAAAGTATTCAAGAAGCTACGATTGAATGATGATAAAATTCTTACAAAGTCACAAAATATTAGCACAAATTGTAGTTCAATTTGTAAAAAGACGCAACAGACCAGCACAAAAAAAGTGCAGATCACCATGTTACATCGCTTGCGACTAAAAGAGATAAGAAAACCGGCATAGTTATGATTTTGGACAAAACTCGACAAAATCCCAATTCTGAATTTGCAATGTTTCCAAACAACCCACCCCAAAACTTCAAGGATCGTAAGAACAGTGTACAAATCATAACATTTTATAGGCGAAATCAAGTAATCCCAAATAAGAAGTAATGCAAAGGTACCATAACCAACAAAACTAATAACTCACTCACCATAAATGGTTGAAAAGGGATCGACTAAAGAACCAACAACAAAGCGGAACACACACTTTCTTCCAAATTGCTCTGTTTCGCGATGGAGTGACGGTTTTTGATTGGAGATCTGTGGCCATTCAACGGAACGTCGCTTCCATGGGTACATGTATAATGATAACTATACATTTAATAAATACATTAGTCAAATGACAATCATATTGATAATAACAGAACTCGTCTCCGCCCCTGTCTTTGAATTCAATTATGTTGCCATTTTAGTTGTCGGAACTCGGAAGTTTTGAAACTTAAAATCTCATTATAACTATTGAACATTGGAATTTGCTAACCTATTTACAAAATCAATATAATTCTCCTTTTTTTTAACATAATCAAAATTACAATCTAGTGGTTACCTTAACTGCAAAAAGAACTTTGTTTTGTCCGTGATATGAGATTCAGACACAGGCCATCTGGTAGAAGCAAGAGACGGTGAAACAGAAAGAAAGACACATGGAAGCATACAGGTAAAAGCAAAAGATGACGTGAAATAAGATTCATAGTGGTTTTAGTGAGTATATAACACTTGGTTTTTGATTGATATATATATATATATATATATATATATATATATATATATAATACGGTGTTGCTAAAGTTTTTTAGTTAAAAAAGAATTTACATTTTACGTAGCAGTGTCTGCGATCCAGTTTTGATTGTTTTTAAATTAAACCGTGAACCAAAATGTTAGTAACGATTTTTTGTCATTGAAAATCGAAACTGAACCGTTGAAAATTGAAAGCAAACAATCACCAACGGTCTGTGTTTCCCGCTGCATCGCGCGAACACATGTCTATTAATATATGTATGTATGTATGTACTTGTGAGAGTGGGAGAGAGAGAAAAACACATGGCCCACCACTTTCTCACTTCACCGCCCGCCTTCACCACACCGTCCTCACCCTTACCGCCCTTAGCGATGTTCCCCCAATGCCGCCCCACACCGCCCATGGCGAACCGTCTCAGTGAAAAAAAGAATAAAAAATATGTTAGTGGTGTGTATAATCTTGCTTCACAAAAAAAAAAGTGAAAAAAGGAGTTCATCAGTTGAAGTTAAACTAAATGAACCGTTATTAAAAGTTTGAAAAGCAATTAAAGAACAATCAAACTTGAAAAGGACATGAAGCGGACTTGTAAACACACAAATTTTAGAACAAAAAAAATGTGAGTTTTTGATGATAAATGATGAAAGCATAAAATTTAATCTAATGGTATATTTTTCTTTATTAAATAGATGGGTAGATTGCAAACATCGTGTGCAATGACTTATCCATTCAATAGATTAGTTAAATAATATATACTTGTACGTCATCACAAAAAGGAAATGATGCCAACGCGCGGCACCTTTTCTGGAATCATAAATAATTGGAGGTATGTGAAAATTGTGGTATTAGTTAAGAGCATTCTTATTCTACCTCGTATCCCTAAACTAAAAATTACACTAAAACTCACTATATTTTTTTTTTCTATTTTAATTAAATAATACTTTTTATACCTTTTATCATTACCTTTTCTCTTTCCTTCACTCACAACCACTCTCAAAATATATTAAAAAATTATAGAGGATAAACAGTAATTTTTCAAATATACAGAAAAATCACTACTTTTTCTAAAATATAAAAACTCTTCACTCACAACACCCTGAATCACTCTCTAAATTATAAAAACATCTCTCACATTAAATGAGGGGTTGGATGAGATTGCTCTAAGAGTTGGCAAACCACGTGCTGGCTAGCTCGGTTTGGTGGTAAGGGTATGAGCGGTGAAGCGGATTAATAACGAAGTGCTAGGTGAAAATTAAATAATTTATAGAAATTTACAAGGGGTGTTTGGAGATTGATCTAAGAAAAGAAATAAAAATTCTTACTCAAATAAAATTGTGTGTGTGCAATGGTGCACATCTTTTTTCTTTTCTTTTTTTTTTATCATCAATCGCATAACTTAAATTTTCTTTAAATTGCATTTAATTTGATTTAATTTTCTTTCATAATTTCATATCCATGGCATGAATGCATGACTGTTTCTCTTATCAAATGTGAAGATGAACAATGGTCTGTTAAACTTGTGAATTTTAAGCCAATTTTATAATTCTAAATTCGTTGTGTTAGAGCATTCTCATTCCATTCTTCAAATTTTTGTGAGGGAAGTTTCTAAATTATAGGGTGGGGTTTTAAGTGGTTGTGAGTATAAATTATATAGCGGAGAGAGAAAATGTGGTGATTTTTTTTATAAATTTCGGGAAAAGGTAGCGATTTTTTGTAAATTATAAGGTGGAGAGAGCAAACTATAATAATAAAAGTATAAAAAATATTATTTAATTAAACAATAGAGAGAAATGTAATGTTTTTAGTGTAATTATAAATATGAGGATAGGGATAGATTAAGAATGCGCTTGACAATGATTTTGTTACCATGTTGGTTTCTTATCTTGGTTGATTATTGGCTCATAATATTGTTCATAGTTTTGCTATTTATATTTCCCAAGATATGTTGATCATAAACTATACATACAAATATAGATTTCGAATTTATTATTAAGCTAAAATATTAGTGTCAATACAAAAATGAACATTTTTTAGTTATTGGATCATGATTGGAAATTGTATGAATAGTGGCGGCGTTAAACAGGTCGTATTCACGGGTCCAACCTGATCCAAACCTGAAAATCGTGTTGGACATGTAAACCTAATCACGACGCATTTATTGGTGGGTTGACATGAACACGACCCGTTTGACCCTAAAGTTTTTTTTTCATTGTTTTTGTATTTTTTTTTTCACATATTAATACTTTGAATTTACATTTTTCACAATAAAAGAATACAAATTTATGTAAAACAATTACATTTTAAATACAAAATTTTATGTCAATTTCCTTTTTAAGTTATAAATTTTTATATTAGATACCCAATCAATTTAACTTATTACATAAAATAATTTAAGAAAACTAAAATAAAAAGTACATGAGTTAAATGAGTCAAAACTGATTCCTAACATTATGACATACAGTTTTGAGTGCCGATCACACTAGCAATTTTGAAAATTTGGAATAAATGAACACTTAACAATTTGTAAACAATTCAATTAAAGACAAATCACACCCAGTGTACAAGCACGTAAACTAAGTAGCAATCTCATGTCGTTGAACAATTTAATTATCAACAAACGAATCTGGTTAACTGACTAATCAAATCTTAGGCATCAACATGTAAACACATGACACTGGTAACCAAAGGTTCCTTGCAAGTGTGACTCAATTAAGGATAAATGCATGTTTTATCACACTCAAACTAATCAGTAAAGCCCTATGAAACACATATCATAACAATTGGCAGACTAATCATTCTTACTGAAATAAACCTAAACCGATTGAATACCTAACAATAGCAAACATCAATACTCATATATCATTAATCAATAATTACAAATAGTTCAGCTCTAAAACATGAGAAATACTGAAAGATTACAATACTCTACATCCCGGGAATGATTCGAGGAGACTAGCCGCTCATCTTTATTACTAGATCCGTCTTTTGGCTCCTGGAAATAGCTGGAAGTTGTGTTATGTCTTTAGGGCTCGTAAAATGGAAGTTATAGATAAAACCGTAATTTTCGGTCTTTTATGGTGGTCGTGTATCGCGCTCACCCTTCACATGGTCCACCGCGCAGCATGATGGACCGAAATTCAACGTTTTCGATATTTTGGTCCATAACGTATCATGATGGACCAAATCAGTTCGTTAAAGTTTTGGCCTTTACAATCAGAGAAATATGTATCAGCCCATATTTTTGCCTTTAAATATTTGGTCCATAACGTATCATGATGGACCAAGTCAGTTGTATAACTGGTCCATAACGTTTTCAATAAAACTGCTATTTACAATCAGCTAACATCAAATGATAACTCTTTTTGGCCTTTTCTATTTTTTTTTACTAAACATCCACAATATTAAATACAATAAATATAGCTACATTAACTTAGAAATATCTATATTGTGTACTATGCTCTACAACTGACTATATGCAACTTTAACAAACGTCAGTGACCACTTCACCAAAAACTAACGGCTGGTTAAGTTTCCGTTAATTTAGCACCCACACACGTAGTTGGGATTATTTTTTGCCATTTCAATAGCTGAGATTTATATTTACCAATCAGGCATAGTTAGGATTATATGAAGCCAATTTATCATATATATTATATATATAGGTTGAAAAAAAAGTATGTTTTGAAAGTTACAAGTGTATTCCAAGAAATGGTCCAAAAGGCAAAATTGAGAGAAAGTTATGCATTATAAAATGCCAAAGAAGCATTCTCAAAAATAGAAAGAGAGGCCAAAGTGTACATACTAGACGGGATACAGAATTTACGTGTTACCTTGGGGATGGTGACTCTGAGGATACACTATTATGGCTTACGGTTTTTAGTCAATAAATATTTTCTTAGGGAATACATAGGACAAAGTCCAATAATATTTAGGGCATGCTCGTACGATCTCATTTGACCTATCATCCATAATTCCATTTAAGTGTATTTTCTTCTTACCATTAAGGGGTTCTTAGCTTACAGTGATAAGTTGAACCAAACCCAGTTTTGAATTGTCTTTATTATGCTTGAGATGGAGGTAAGTGGATCTGCAACTCTAAAAGTGTGCAACCCATAGGTTTTTGATACTATCTGAACTTAAATACTAATGTGCATGGGGGCTTGATAGGCTGGTGGCTGGGTTTAAACAGGTAACAATATCGACAATCGTGGTTTTTACTTTTATCTGAGCTTTAAGATAATATATGTGTTTTTAGGATCAGTTTTCTGATTATGATTCCATTGCATAAGTTTTTTTTTAGGGACGGAAAAAGAGTAAGTGTGGGGATATTTGATATATTGCTAAATACACATGTTTTCCCCTGTAGAGTTTGTATCATAATTGTTTAGTTTTAGTTAGTTTTTATTTAGAATTTGTATAATACTAACATATTTATGTTATGTAGATCTCAGAACCATAAAAGGAGTATAAAAGATCAAGAAACAAGGCTAAAAAAGCTAACACTGAGAGCAGAGACGAACCAGAAGTGAACTAGGGCTAACTTACACAAGAATTGAGACAACCAGGGTAAGCCACATCACGCGGACAGGGTGACTATCCCAGCCGCGCAACGCGGCGTGTGTAGATGTGAGCCAGGTTTGGGTTTTTTGATGCCAAGTGATGCGTCCAAGTCCTTTTTCTCCCTGCGCGACACATAGAGCCCAAAATTCTAGAAAGTTTCGACCGTCTAAAGGGTTTTGTGGCCTTAATATCCTATATAATGATACTTATCAATACCCTAACATAACTTACGAACCAAAGCCGTTTTGGAAAAAAATTGGAGCTTAAGATCGAATATTTTGAAGACTTTGGAGGCTAGGAATCATCCGGTGAAGTGCTATTCAATCGGGATTGAAGATACACGGGTTTTATCACCAAAATTCTTTCGTCTTCTATTTTATTACGTTTTTCAACATGAATTCCTTTTGTGTTTTGTTTGATTCAATAATACTAGGCTAAACTCATTAAACCGCCTAGGCTTATGATAAACTCTTGTTGATGTTTGATGTTTGTCCGGATTATGCGTTTGATTATGGCATTATGACTAAGTAAAAGGTTTATTGTTTTTCATTCAATGAACGTGTGTGTTAAGTCTGATTGATGAGTTTTATTGTTTCACAGAGTCTTTGGTGAATGTCTTTCATATAATAGGATTCTGTTAGGTCATTTACTGTGTGTTCTTGACTAGTTTGTTGTTGATTTGCAATAAAACCATTGGAACAATATTAATTAATCAATATGTGATATATCTAAATATCTGTGAGGTGATAGATTATGTGATATATCTTGGATAATATTGCTAGGTTTAGTTCTTCGTGAGGAGTCCGTCTAGGTTTGGTTTATTTGTCTTCTTTATCTAGTCGGGTGAATTCATTAAACTACCTTTGATTTCCGTGCTGTGAGGTAGGATTTCGTATAGAGGTACATTCCATAAAATAAATTAGCGACCGTGAGGGAGTCTAATTAAATCGGTAATGTTAATAACTTATTAGGGTTTCATAGGTGTCTCCTTGAGAAGGGTCGAGGGCCTTGTTCGGTTTCCCATTAAGTAAATAACTTAAGATCCCAGTTCCATAACATAGCATTTTTCAACTATTTGATAACTAATATCTTAGGGGTTCTAGCCTAGGTGGTTGCTCATCATTATCTGAATTAAATCCAAAGTTCTAAGTTAAGTTGTGTTTAGTTTTATTAATTAGTTTAAATTTAGTTTCCAGTAACACCCCCCCCCCCCCTACACTAAAATAATATAAATAAATAGTCGAGTCAGTCAGTTGAGTCTAATTAGCTAGTTTACGTAATTTAAAGGGTCTCATAGGTTCAATATCCGGACTTACTTAGTTGTACTAGAGTCGACCAGTACACTTGTCGGTTAGTAGTTTAGTTAAGTTTTAAAAGTCTAGAATTATTACTTAGTGTCTAGATTAGCGTAATTTTAGTTAATAAATTTATAACAACTTTTAGCCCATAAAGTTTTTGCCTGACTCATCAATTAACCTGCAATAGAAGCTCTGATGTCTCAAATATTGCATACCTCTAAAACGCTGAAAACATCATTTGCTCCTTCATACTTGGCTCAAACCGTAACACCATATGTGGTATTTGGCGACCTTCACCCATAATCATGGGCCTATCAATGTTTGGGATAGGCTGGACCTCGTTCCCTTGATAACGGATCTCCCGGTGTGGCCTCGATAGCTTCTTGATAAAAACTGGGGGGGGGGGGTTGGTGCACCCATGGCGCTCCTTATTGAGCCACGGTAGCCCGCGCCTGTTGGTCTTTGCCTCTTGCACTCGGCGGCGCGAAAGGATCCTGAGTAGTCTGGCATATCTCAAAGTCGAACGGGACACGGATATAACAAAATTCTAGAAACCGTAACCTGAAACCTGAATCGTGGATGATGATGGATGACTATGGTGGTGGTTGTTGGTATTGATTGTAACGGTGATGACGGTGGTTGAGAGGGTGAACGATGGTGGTCATGTTGTGTTGTGTTGTGCTGGTGGTAGTGGTGATGACGGTGAATTGATGGTGAACGTGGTGGTCGTGGATGATTGTGGTAATGGTGGTGGACTACAGTGATGATGGTGTAGAGAGAGAAAGAATGGACAGGCAGGGGTTGGTGTGATATGTTAGGGAAGACAGTGACAATGTTACCTTATATTATTTTTTTGAGGATTTTTGATCCATCGTGTATCGTGTTGGGTCTGAAACACGGGTGGCTCGATACACCACTAGTAAAATTAGGGTTTACACAACATCACGTACACGCGATGGGGTGCTTGAAGGTTCCATCGCATAGCGCGATGGAACTTTTTCACTGAAAGTTTTACCGTTAGTCAGGTCCGGACATTTTTCGACCCGACCACTTTTCGACATCCCGACATCACTTGAATGTGTTCCAATGCTCAAAACAGACTTTACATACCTGGACACGCGCTTAGTTAATAATTTACGTACCAAACTCCATGAAATGCAACTTATAATACGCTTCCCCACACTTGGTCTTTGCTATACAACTTGAGGCAAACAATTTGTACTAGACTGACTCTACAATTAAAAAATACTAAAAATACACTTACAAACCCAGGTTGCCTCCCGGTCAGCGCTGAATTGTGTGTCTACATCTCAACATTACCTAAATTTCTTAGGGGACATTCAAGGCGGGCGGCTAGCACGCTTCTACTCAACCCTCTCGCTATATGCACGTTCTTCCTCTAGAGGTTGCTCCCAAACTTCTGGTCTGCCAAGATCCAACCCACACATTGTCGATCTCCCTTTTGCATCGCGCCTCAAGTGGTTTATTTATCTCCTTCTTTCCTTTCCTTGTTTTAAGTTCCTCGCAATCTCTAATCTCATTCACTATCTCATTCCATCCTTTCACCTCTAAGATACCTTTTCGTCCTTACCTATTAGTCACAAACATTCCTCATTTGTGTGATCCTTGCTCAAGGATTTTCGACAGAATCCGTCTTCGGATTTTCCTTGTCAAATAATAATAACCATTTATCACGGTTACCAAATTTGGTTCCCTATATCCCCCTTAGCACAACGCCTAACCAGTATAACTATCGGTTGTGCAATACACACACATTTAACATAATTAAGTACAAGAAATCAACTGGGTAGCAGAATTCCTCCACATGGACCATTACGTTAGATAACATGCCTCGGGGAAGTGTATGAGTTTGATCTGCTAACATCATGGTGATGTTTACCTTCTGTAATGAGCCAAATTCATACTGATCATATAAACTACCGGGCATGATACTAATACATGCTCCAAGGTCTAGAAGTGCCCAATCACTTTTAAACTAGTGTTCAAAGTAAGCTTCCTCAAGTGAAGAAGTTACACATTACACAAAATAATGGAGCACACAATTTAAGGTGCTTAAACTTATCCCAGATGGCCAGATTCCCACCTTTCCACACTTGCCTTATGCGGCTTCCTCAAGTAGAGAAATACACCGTGAAGTACACCCAAAGAATAAATGATTAAATACATATCATATTTATCATTAATTTTTAAACAAACAGAAACACGTAGATCTTTATCCGAAACCAAAATACTACAGATCAATAAGAAATCAAACAACCTATCACACAATGCTAAGTAGAGAAATAACTCGAGGCTCAGATCTCCACCATGGCTACAAGATAGGTTGCCACACCAATTAGCAGCACGTCATCATAGCCTGAAGATTTAAGCGACTACCCGAGAACATAAAGCAACCCATCATCATAGCCTGTTGACTTTCAAGAGTCAAAAACAACCAAAAACATACGAAAGCTAGGGAGATTTAGATGAGAGTAGGATCATCATCAACCTCTATCAAACAGATAACAGACTACGATCATCACCACAGTCACATTCAAGGGCAAAACATACAAAACAAATTGGCTTTGATTACAGTCATCAAGTGTTGTTTAGTTTTCAAATTTTTTTTTAGTTAATATTAGTGTTCAAACCAATCTTCAACAATCTCTCTAAAAACCTAAAATCATCTTAAAGAGTATTTCATTACAACTACATTAACTTGAAAATAAACAAACAAATCATGATTTTGGCAAGTGCAAAGTTTTTTCAGTTTTCATGGAGTAACACAATAAATGATACCAAAAAATAAAAGGATCTCATATTTCTAACACAATAAAAGGATCCTTATGGGCAGACCTAGAAGGCTAAATATGCATGCATTAATGTTGACATAATACGAAATTATATAAAAATAAACAAAATTCATGAGTACCTTTTAAGTTTAAAGATACTCTTCCAATTCGCCCAAGCTTCCTGCAACAAAGTCAACACCCTTTTAACTAAACATACACACACACACACAAAATCAGATTTGTAAGTTCGAAACATAAAATAAACATAAGCCGGCGCAATAGTGAAATCCGAAAGTTGATGCGGTTAAAACGACGCAGTCTAAATTCATACCTAGATTTCAAGAAAAAAACACAATCGTGAAGCATACACGAACCCAAAAACACATGTTGTTGATTAAAACACAAATATATACAAAAACCTGGTTTTTAAGTAGAGCAATTCAGAAAACCCAGCCTAGATTCATACCCAAACACCACTTAACATATGCCAGTAACAAAAGTCCAATTTTGAATCTTAAAAATCTAATTTTCAATTTAATATTATAAAGTAATCTAGCTTCTTCAAAACTATAAATCTTGATGTTGCCCAAGTGAACATTAACAAAATTATCACCTCTAAAGCCACTAAAACATTAGAAATCAAACTATAAGTGAACAACCACTAACACATATGAGCATCATCCGATACATTTAGAAAAAAAAAATCCACAATCCGAAGGAAAGAACACTGCAAGCATTTCATCATACACCTTACAGGGACAATACCTTCAAAATGAACCTACGATTCTGCAAGCGACACCTGCTAAAAAAAATACAAATCCAAACAACAACTTAAACATCGACACCAAGAAGTGAGTGAAGCCTACAACAGAAACAAAAAATTTAACATGTCGTGCGTTAAGAGATGGCTATTATTGATCTACCACAACGAAGTCGTTCCGTCGTTGTCGAAGAGAACTCCTATATAACGCCACTGGTTTTGGATGAGGCTCCAAATAAACATCGAGCAGAAAGGAGAAAATTAAGACAGAAGCATTAATGTGAGAGCAAGATACACGTCGGAAGTGTAAAACAAATCTTGGCTTTAACCCAAGTTTCGGGTAAAAACCGAGTAAAACCGAACGCTTGTTTTAACAAGTTATTCAATGTTCAAAACCTCAAAAGTTCAATCTATCTTTTTAGTTATGTTTTACTTTATATTTCTCATATTACTTAAGATTTTGGAAGTGTTAGAACAAATCTTGGCTTAAACCGAGTTTCGGGAAAAATTGAGTAAAAGTCGAACTACTCATCTTAACGAGCTAGTCATCGTTCAAACCACCAAAAATCTTTCCTAACCTTTTTAACTTATGTTTCACTTTAAATCTTAAATATACATAAACGAAACCTTTAAAAGTTTTCTAGTTGATCTCTACATTCTCTAAAGCCACAAGATTGTTTTATTTTTAAATTAATGTCTCTTATGCATTTGACCCGAATTCACGAGTATGGGTCTCACCAAACCAAGATAGCCCTTAAATGGGTTATAACATCTCATTATATTAAAAATTAATCTCACCAAATATTTGATATAAAAGTCCTATAAATAGGAATATACTAAAAATTAATATCTAATTTTTTTTTAAAAATGATATTATTTATAATCAAGAAACAATTTTATAGTAAGAAAACGAAGCAGGTCATGGGTCTCACCAAACCCCAGATAGCTTTTAAACAGGTTATAACATCTCATGCAAAATCCATGAAGATAATTACATGCAAAATCCAGCTAAAACATAAAAGTGTCATTCCCTACAAATCCTTAACCTTTATCCTACGTCTCCAAGAATCCTTATCATGGCCATGTCCGCAGAGAGGCGCAATCTAATGATCATGAATCATGCTTAATTCGCTCACCCAAGTCAATTTAGGTCTGCCTCTACTTCTTCTCCCCTCTACATTAAGTGTTTCAACTGTTCTAGCATGTGTCGTTACTTGCTTTTTCTTCACATTTCTAAACCATCGTAGTCTTCCTCCTCTTATCTTATTTGATATACTAGCCACTCCTAGTCTTTCTCTAAAAACTTCATTTCTTATATGGTCCAACCTTATATGTCAACATATCTATCTCAGCATCCCCATCTACGTTACCTCCATCTTGCATGTCTTTGCTTTTTTGATGACCTAACAATCTATCCCAATAACATAGTAGGTCTAACTGCAGCTCTATAAAACTTTCCATTCTATAGTATTAGAGACATAGGAAATATGTTTTATTTTTTAAAGTTAAAATTTGCCCCGAGTTGATCTACCAGATCCAATTCTGGTAAAGGTTGACCATCTTTGATCGATTCAAAGTAACTATGCCGAGCTAAAGAAAGTTGTCTCAACACCACATTTAATAGCACTTACTCGACGAGTACTCAGCCTTCTAGAGCTACTTCTACAACACTAAAAATAAAAATAGTAATAATAATAATAATGGTTAGGTTATAATAGGAAGTATACTTTTTGTAGGAAGGATAAGAAGTAATCTTGTCCATTGATTTTGAATATGGAGGGTTGAGATTAGTTTAGGGGGAAATCAAGTGTGAACACAATGTAAAGAGCATAAAAGGAATAACACATTTGTTGACTTTCTCTCTCCACATGCAAGACACATGCCAAATTCCCCCATCATTTAAAACGTCCGTAACTTTTTTTACGACGTTTTTATTGAAAAACAAATTCACCATAATAACGAGTGTCTTTTTATCTTTTATATGAGTACCATATTGTAATATAAAAATTAAAAAAAAAATTAGTGGGTTTTTTACAAATTGTGTTTTACCGAATTGTGTTTTATAAAATTGTGTTATATAATAGTATTTTTCATTGTGTTTTTTTTTTCATTATGTTTTTTCCATTGTGTTATTTACATTATGTCATACAATTGTGATTTTTATTGTGTTTTTATCATTGTGTTTTTTTTCATAGTGAATTTTTCCATTGTGTTTTTCGGACTTTTCCAGCAAGGTGGTGGCAGTGGGTGACGGTTGTGGTGGTGGTGGGCGGTGGAGTGGTGGTGGTTGTAAGAGATGAGTGAAGATGTAATTGGGTTTTTGAAATTAATTTAAGTGGGTTTTGAGATTAAAGTAAGTGGATTTTGATATTAAAATATTAGTCTAAAATACCCTTCTTCCTAGCCTTCTTAGGAAAATCAAACTTTTTATTTGAACCTATCCTATAATAATAATAATAATAATAGTTTGACTTTTGAGGTTAAACATATTAATTTTCTGATTGCTATTTGAAACAAACTGAACATATAAGAAATTCTTAGTTCTTAGTTCATTGACCCTGAAAGTCACAATAATAATTTCATAAGCCTAAAATTACTAATAAAAAATTTCACTTACCCTAATTATAAATATGAAGAAATATATGTAAACTAAATACCTTCCTGAGATCTAAAGCCAGGATCTATTGTTCTAAGATCTTTCTTGATTTTGGATTAAAGAAGCTGCTTGTGAGTAAATATTTCTTTGAGGTGATGGTCGGGAGTGGTCATGGTGACAGAACGGGGGACATATGACGATGTAGGGTGCAGAATAAGGGGCGCCCGAAGGAGAAAGTGTGAGGTCTTGCTATTGTGCACCGGTGGGTCATCATCACCCCGACCAAAATCTTTTGTATGATGAACATATTTTCAATTATTCTAATAATACAATGTAATGTTATATAAAATTTCGTTGAAAATAAAATTTGTATCACGATAAAGTTTTTTCTTTTTCCTTTTTTTAATACTTTTGTATCGTAAGCTGTAGTAGTGCTAATACGGTACTAGTACGAACCGAACCGAACCAATATTGTCCTAATAATATCCACACCATTGATAATTCAGACCAAACAACATTTCTACCAGTATCGCTCCTATAGGAACCTTCTAGATAATTCGTTTTATAGTTTTTGATTGATGTAAAACACGTGAGCATATCACTAACAGAGATTACAAACTATAATCGTCCCTAAAGTTTTCATTAGGGATGCAAATGAGCCGAGCCGAGCCCGAGCTCGACTAGCTTACACAGAGCTTGTTTGCACGGCTCGTTTAGCTTACACAGAGCTCGAGCTCAGCTCGTTTTGAACTTTATTTTCAAAGCTCGAGCTCAGCTCGTTTACTATGTATCAACTATTTTTTTTATAATTATAATTATTTTTTTATATATTTTTTTCCATTATAACTTTATGTATAAAATAATATATATTATTTAGTTATCTTATTTACTTTTTCATAACATTATATATATATATATATATTAATAATTATCAAATATAAATTTTAAAAAAATACATAAATGACAAGCTTGTTTAGGCTCGTGAGCCGACTCGAGCTCGATAAGTGAAACTCGGGCTCGGGTTCGATTATTAAACGAGCTTATTTTTAGGCTCGAGCTCGGGCTCGGGCTCGATTAAGCTCGGCTCAATCGAGCTTTTTAACGAACCGATCTCGAGTAGCTCGGCTAATTTGCACCCCTGCTTTCATGATATTATTACTACATACAATTGAAAAGTTTAGTGCCGCAAGGACCCTATTAGGCACTTGGCGGCACCAAATTGGTGCAAGGTTTTTTTTTTGCTTGGCAGCGAACGTAATGAAAACCGACCAAATGACAATTTATTTTTTGGTTTTCTAGATCCAGCATCGTAATGAGCGAATTCGTTAAACACACCGTGTTTTCTTATAGTTCTACTATCGTAACGAAACGACTGAATGCCAATATTTTTTTTGTTTTAGTTCTAGTATCGTATTGAACGTGAAGGAAATTGACCGAGTTAGTGTATACTCACCGTCTCAACACCCCGGATTGACAACATTTGGGTTTTACCAACGCTAGAGTTTGACCGACCGATGTTACCCATTGATGATTGCTCCACCTAAATTTTTATATTTATTTATGGTTTAGTTACGGTACAATAACGCACATAACAGAAACCGACCGAATTCAGTTCAACTTACCGTGTTAATATTTGGGTTTTACCACCGTTTGTCTGGGTTTACTGATCTGTGTCGGCGCGCCGGCTAAATCACAAGTTCGATAATAATACTCCTCGAGAGTTACAAATATCTAGACCTATAAAGATCAGATACAATATTCAATACATGATATTATCTTTAACTAAATATGGTAAGGTTATTCTATAAAATGGGACAAAAAACGACTGGGTTTGTAGTCATAAATAAAACCCTCAAAAAAATAATAAAAACTAATTTAAAAAATCATAACTCAAAATTTAATAAAAAAATAAAATAAGTTAAAACACAAAAATGTTTTCACCGTCTTCCTCGTTTAAAAAAAACAATGTTGAGAAAAAAATATCATTGTGTCTTTTATTATCATTGTGTTTTTTTGCTTATTTTCGTCATTGATTGTGTCTTTTTTTTCTTGATATTTTGTTCGGAATTGTGTTATATATTGCGATCTATTGTGTCTTTTTTTTAATTTATAATTACGCCTTTTGTTAATTTTCGTCATTGTGCCTTTTTTTATTGGTAGTGTATCTTTTCGTCATTTTTTTTGGAACGAAATTGACGGGGGGACACATAGTTTTTAAATTTCTTTTGTTTTTCATTTATATTTTAAGTTATGATATCTTTGTTATTATTTTAATATTTTTTTTCACAAATCTCTCGTTTTTATATTCCTTTATATTTTAACTTTTTCCAACAAAATATATCTCTACAAATAATCAAGAAATTACTTTTTGGGGTTATGGTTGTTACATTGAATGATTCTCTCGTATCTAACTAATATATTAAATCAACACAATTTTATCCACATGTCCTTCATCTAGGTTGTCCACATAGACTTCCATGTCATCAACCTTTCATAAATCTAATTTTCACATATTCACAATAAAATTTTAATCAATGATATTGACTTTTACATTTTTGTAACTTATTAATGTAATTATTATATTAATTACTCTAATTATTGTTAGAATTAAAAAACTTATTAAATTTTCTAGATTTAAATTATTCATCGTTTCTTCTTTAAAAGGCACATAATTCATTCAAAAATCATAACGCTCCCCATCGTTTGTAACCAGATTCTTCGCCTCATCTATAACCGGTTCTTCATGATTTGTCGGTTTCATAATCCAAACAACATCAAATATGCTCATCGTTTGCAATTATCAGGTATGATTTATATTTTAGTGTTTAATCGATTTTTGTGAAGAAAAACATCAAATTGATTCACTGTTAATAGATTTGATTTAATTAGACGATTAACTTTCAATTAATATGTTTTTTTTCTCATGTTATAAGTTATAAAGATGCATTAACTTTTTATTTATCTTTATTAGTATTTGTATAGTTTTGTATTTGAATTAAAGTAACAATTTAATGTCTCATAATTTATGTAAAGGTATCCTTTTTTATATAAATATGACATTTTCAGTTTACTAAATTTATAATATACACATATATATTAAGTTTTAAATATGTTCTATCCGTGTGTAACATGGACACTATCCTAGTTATAATAATATCGTAATGACTAATGACCGACTAAATTTCCCTCCCTATGTACAAAGTTCATTTAGTTGGTTACTATATAAGGTACTGCTTGGCGTCATTTCTTTTTTGTGATGACATGCGACACAATAAACGATAAAACAAAACAGTCAATACAATTATTAATTAAATAAGTATTCAATGAATAGATATGTCATTGCACACGATGTTTGCCATACACCCATCGGCTAAATTCAAACTAGTTTTATTATAATTCAAGGAACAGGCTAGCAAGTTGCTAGTCTTTTTTTTTTTTTGAAAATTTCTAAAATAGCCAATTTTAGTGAGAGAATTCCCAAAATAACTATTCTTTTCTTAAAATCTTTTATAATTTGGAATTGGAAGACGCTTTGGGAAATGATAAAAATAAAGAGGGAGCATGCCAAATTTCAAAAGAAAGTCAGGTAGGAGACGAGATTTCAGGAAATATTGAAGGTAAAGTCTAAATTATTTGTAATCTTGGAGCAAAAGTTCATATTTTTTCAAATTTTTTTATTCAAAAAAACATCTTAAGAGACTGTTTTTTATGTTTCCTACATTTCACGTCCATATTTTCAAATTATTGAAAAAATAAATTTTTCGACAATTATACCTCTGAACCCCCACCACCACCTTGAACCACCACCACCTTAAACTGTGACATTCGTCAATTTTTGATTCGTGTTCGTATTGTAAACCCGACCTGTTGGGTCGTTTCGATGTATTAAATATATTTTAATAAAGTGATTCCCGACATTTAATGTTCATTATTCGTTGTTATTTAAATGTTTATAAATTCCCGAACCTTAACGTTAATCGAGCCGCGCGAGTAAAACGCGTAAATAATCCAAAACCGAAGACTTTATAATTTAATTATAAAGTTTGGGTTAAAAATGTAAACTTCAAATACTTATTTAAACTTAAAAGAATTTAAATTATCTTTTAAATGGTTATTGAAACTTGAGGGACCAGAAATGAAAATAATTCAAATTATATTATTAAAATACCCAACCCCATCCGCCCCCCCCCCCCCCCCTTCCTTGTTCGTTTTTCCGGTGGGGCCTCCGACGCCGGAGGTGGCCGCCACCCCCTTAAAACACATTTTTTTATCCAAATTAAATATATAAAAACGATTTGCCGTCAACACTAAACAATATCCAACTAATTAATTACGTTATAACATCCTAAAAATCGCAAATCAACCCCGTAATCTCGCCGGATTTTTCGGATAATCAAATTAATTACATTAACGCGTAGACGCTCCTTCCCTTAGTATAAATAGGTGCCTAGACCTCTAACCAACTCGCTCACACTTCTCAATCCCCTCTAATACACCGAATTTTCTGTAATTGGGAGCTTCTTTAATTTACTTTTCGGCAACCGGGTTTCGATCAAAACAAAATATTATAAGGTAATTAATATATGCTTGTTAATGTCGTTTAACCTATAATCAATAACCCTAAACTAATTTGATCAAACATAGAACGAATAACTCAATTGCAAATCTAGGGTTCTTCTTGAAGAAGAAGAACCTGAAATATTATATTTTTTTATTAAACCTATAACGAATGTTTCACACAGATCAACTGGTTAAGGCCTTCACGTTACAAACTCCAGACCCGGGTTCGAAACCCGGTTCATGCGTCCTGTTACCCTTCTTTTTATTTAACTGTTTATATTATTATTAGTATTAAATAAAACTATCAAAATCTGCTAATATATATAAATAATTAAAACCATGTTCATAACGAATATGAGACCCAGACCAGTTGGTTAACACTCAGAACTCGTAGCATAGAGACCGGGGTTCAAAACTCACCCGGGTCAGACACTTTATTTTTTATATAAACCAGTTTTATTAATTTAATAATTTTTATCATTTAAAAATCATAAATAAATCATAAAAGTCTTTTTAAATAAAATAAAAATTATGTAAATTTAATATAAAATATAACTCACCATTTCACACTTAAAAACCAAGTTTCTCGTTTTCATAAGCCGCTATTAAAAATCGTTTAATAAACGTAAAGTAAACTTTAAATTCCTAAAAATTGTTTTGTCAAGACAATAATCATATTTTCGACTTGTAATCGATAGTTCAAGCATTTCGAAAGTATAAACTCCATATTCTCGCCGTTAAGCTATTTATATTTTATTAATAAACAATTACCGTAAAACATAAATAATAATATAATAATCCAAGAGCCATAAAATTTGTAATGAATTACTATAAAATGATAACTAACTTCTAAAATTACTCATGCAATTAATCAACTTTAAAATCCCGTTAGAATAGCCATTAAAAGTTGTGTTTATTCTTATTTATAGTTCGTACGGATTGACCGCTTCGGTTTCCTTTGACGCCTTCAAGTTATTTTTATTCCTTTTCCACTTCAATTACTAAAGTGAGTTTTTCACCACCCCATTTTAATGTTTTAATGTTTTGGGGTAGCATATGTATTCTTATAAAAAAATTCAAGTATTATTTCTTCTATTACAAAACTACAATTCGTATATGGACTTGTGTGTTACTTGTATTACTTGCACGAATATTACTTGCACGATTGGGAAGCCTCATTAAGTATGATCATACACCCCCCTTTGCACTCCGGTCCATTTGTATCGAGTGAAAAAAGGGCCTCATTATCCAAGTACGTTGGTTGTTACCAATTAGAAAGGACCTTACTTGCGCAATTATCTAAGTACGTTGGTTGTACCAACTGGAAAGAACTTACTTTCTCGTTTATCACATGTCTATGAATTGTATGGTTTTTATGTACGTATTTAAACTATGGAAACTCACCAGCTATATTTATAGCTGACCATATTTTATACATATGTTATAGGTACTGTGATTAGAGGATGAAGGACTACAAGACACTTAGAATACCTAGGTTTTTTAATAAACGAGACATTTGTTTTGATTATTGTTTATCTTTGATTTAAACTCGTATTGTTTACTTGATTGAACTTGTGTACTTGGCTATTTAATGAATTAATGTTATTATAGTCACTTAATAGTGCCACGTGTGTTTGAGCAATATGTACGTCACACTCGGGCATTTCCGCTTAAGCTGGGGTGTTACATAAACCACCACCATCACCGACGCCGTCGGCCCCACACCATCACCACCACCGTCAACCGCCACCATCATTTCAACAGCAAGAACAACTCTTTATTGGGTCTTCAACCCGATGGCTGTAGAACCCAACTGTGGCCATATTACACACACATACAAGTCATTTCATGGAATTCATAATATCAAACTTTTACACACACACATACAGGTCATTTCACCGTGAACCACCACCACCGTCACTACCACCGTAACAGTTAATACAACCCACCCCATCACCACCACCGTCACTACTACAATCACCGCCAGCGTCACTACCACAATCACCACCATATATATAAGTATGCACACAACACAACTTCAATTCTTTTCATAACCTATCAAATATAATAACAAAGGCGGCCTGAACCACCACCATAGTGAACTACCGTGAACGTGCACTTGGTACCAGTACCACCGTGAACATACTGACACACCACCGTGACACTTTTCAGGCACAACGTACCACCACTTTGAACCACCACCACCACCTTGGACTAAAATGGCACAACGTATGTTTCGAAAGAAGATTCCGGTAAACCGGGCCGACAGAGGGGTCACATTTTCTTCCAAGATTCCGGTAAACCGACAGTTGGTAGTGACGGTGGTGATGGGGTAGTGACGGTGGTGGTGGTTCAGGGGTATAATTGTCAAAAATTTATTTTTTCAATAATTTGAAAATATGGACGGAAAAGGTATGAAACATAAAAAAACGGTCTCTCAAGACGGTTTTTTGAATAAAAAGGATTTGAAAAAAATATGAACTTTTGCTCCAAGATTACAAATAATTTGAACTTTACCTTCATTATTTCCTGAAATCTCGTCTCCTACCTGACTTTCTTTTGAAATTTGGCCTACTCCCTCTTTATTTTTATCTTTTTCCAAAGCGTCTTTCCAGTCCAAATTATAAAAGATTTTGAGAAAAAAAAGGGCTATTTTGGGAATCCTCTCTCTAAAAAGGGCTATTTTGATAATTTTCCCTGTTTTTTTTTTGACAGCGAGAATGAGAATTTGGTTAACTTTTTGTAACTATATTATTTAAACTAGATTTTATCCCCTGTATTACGGGGGTTGTTTTACATTATTCGTTTTTATATTTATATATATGTATATTTGGATTTTAATTTTATTTATTATAAGAAAGTTAATAATTAATATACTTGAGGTTTGATGATGAAATGGTTTCACAAATAAATGATATGTTATAATCCGATTTAAAAGCTATATGGGTTTGGTGGTACCCATTACCCATTTATTTTCTTTATTATAAAATTATTTCTTAATTATAAATAATATCTTTTTTTAAATAAAATAGGATATTAATTGTTAATATATTCCTATTTTATAGGATTTTCATATCAAATATTTGATGAGACTATTTTTTAATATAATGAGATGTTAAAACACGTTTAAGAGCTATCTGGGTTTGGTGAGACCTTTACCCATGAATTCGGGTCAAATGCGTGAGAAGCATTCATTTACAAATAAAGCAATCTGATGACTTGAGAGAATAGTTGTTTTACATTTTTCGTTTTTTAATATTTATTTTTTGGATTTTAATTTTCTTTATTGTAAAAAAAATAATAATATATTTAGGGTTTGATGATGAAAGGGCTTCATAAATAAATAATATGTTATAACCCGTTTAAAAGCTATCTGGATTTGGTGACCCATGACCCGCTTATATTTTTTACTATAAAATTGTTTAGTAATTATAAATAATATATTTTTCTTTTTAAATTGGATATTAAATTTTAGTATATCCCTATTTTATAGGATTTTCATATCAAATAATTGGTAAGATTAATTTTTAATTTAATGAGATGTTATAACCCGTTTAAGAGCTATCTGGTTTTGGTAAGACCCATACCCATGAATTTAGGTTAAATCAATGAGAGGTCTCCATTTAAAAATCAAGCAATCTGGTAGTTTCCATAAAAGGAGGGAGCGACCACATCGTTACACATAGGATTTTAGGGGTTTCGTTTATATTTATTACTAGATTTTATCTCCCGTATTACGGGGGTTGTTTTTATTTTTCGTTTCTAAAATTTATATATATTTTAATTTTATTTATTGTAAGGAAGTTAATTATACACTTAAGGTTTGATGATTAAAGAATTTCACAAATAAATGAGATGTTATAATTCGTTTAAAAGATATTTGGGTTTGGTAAGACCCATGATCCACCCCGTATTATGGGGTTGTTTTACATTTTTTCTTATTTAATATTTATGTTTTGAAATTTAATTTTCTTTATTATAAGAAAGTTAATAATATACCTACGGTGGTTGTTTTACATTTTCGTTTTTCAATATTTATTTTTTGAATTTTAAATTTCTTTATTTTAAGTAAGTTAATAACATACTTAGGCCACGTTTGGGATTCCTTATTTGCACCTCCTTTTGACTTATATAAGTTGTTTTTGATAAGTTACTCCCTCCAAACATATTAAAACCTTCTTTTTTCTTCTTTAAAAACTTAAAAAAAAAGTCACATTATCCAACACCTTTTTAACTTATAAAAGTTAATAAGTTACAAGAAGGAAAAAATAAGGAATCTCAAACACCCCATTAGCGTTTGATGATAAAATGGTTTAACAAATAAATGATATGTTATAACTTGTTTAAAAGCTATCTGGATTTGGTGGCCAATAACCCGCTTATTTTTTTTTACTTTAAAATTGTTTCTTAATTATAAATAATATCTTTGTTTTAAAAAATCGGATATTAATTTTTAGCATATCTATTTTATAGGATTTTCACATCAAATATTTGATAAGATTAATTTTTAATTTAATGAGATGTTATAACCCGTTTAAGAGCTATCTGGTTTTGGGTTTTGGTAAGACCCATACCCATGAATTTGGGTAAAATCAATGAGAGACCTCCATTTAAAAATCAAGCAATCTGGTGGCTTCCATAAAAGAGGGAACGGCCACATCTTTTTCTTTATTAATTATAAATAATATCTTTTTCTTTTTAAATTGGATATTAAATTTTAGTATATTCCTATTTTGTAGGATTTTCATATTAAATAATTGGTAAGATTAATTTTTAATTTAATGAGATGTTATAACCCGTTTAAAAGCTATCTGGTTTTGGTAAGACACATACCCATGAATTTAGATTAAATCAATGAGAGGCCTCCATTTAAAAATCAAGAAATCTGGTGGCTTCCATAAAATGGGGGCGTGACCACATCGCGACACATAGTATTTTTGGGTTTTCGTTTATATATACTATAGATAGATACCTTTGGCTATTTTTGGTAGGATATTATTTGGTTATGGGTTTTAAATAAGAGTGGTGTGACATGAAGAAGAAGCAAGTATAAGGTTGGACGATGACAGCGACAGCAGAGGAGTTGTTAAGGAAGATCCAGAAGCTAGAACAAGATCATGCCAACCTTAAACAAGAGATACAAAACAAAAAGAAATAACAGAAAGTGAATATGTGAATATACTGCAGTCAGTGGGACAGTCAGTGCATGTCTTTGATCTCAACCGTCGTATAATCTACTGGTTGGTCAGCATACTAATTCATTATTTTCATGTAATTTCATTACTAGTTCTTTTATCCAAATGTGAGGGTAATTATTTAATGGGAGAATGAGCAAAATGTTCATTTGACCGACAAAGGTAAAGTAAATAAAATGTTTGCGGCGCAGCTTGTTGCCCGTTTGCCTACCACTTTATTGTAATCGTTTTGATTTTAATGATAAATGAGCGTAAAGTTGAATGTTTATTTGACCAGCTTTTTCCTATATTGTCCACTGTCAAATGTCAATCTATCAATCTCGTCGACAGTTTTTTTCTTTTTAAATCTTCGGAACCTACAAGGTTTTTTAGGCATCTGACCAGATTCTTTGTCTTCCGACGGGATCTTTTATGGCTTCTGACAGGAGTTTTTTTTTTGGCATTGGTTATTCACACACCGTTGACCTATTCACACACCTTTTAACATGGGGTTCCATACGATCGTATAGCCCCTACGATCGTATGTAGGGTGTGTGGATAACCAAAGGGCGTACGAATAACATATCCCTTTTTTTTGGCTTCCGCCGAGACCTTTTTGATTTCCGACGAAACCCTTTTGATTTCCGACGAGATTTTTTTGGCTTTCGATGAGATTTTAGTGGCGCATTAATTTCAACGAGATTTTGGTTGAAAGTCTCGTCGGCTAATGATTATAAAAGTGTATGGATCGACGAGACTGGGTGAACATTACGGGAAAAGGTTGGTCAAATGAACATTGCGTTTATTTTGACTCGTAAAGCGGACATTTTGGTCGTTTTCCCTTAATTAATTAATGCTTGAAGATCGATTTGAATCTGCAAGTGCAGGAACCAAATGGCAGAAAATCTTTTTGGTTATACAGTTGAAGAAGTGATAGGGAAAACCGCTCCTGACATTATTATAGAACCTAGATATTCAGAATTTGCAGATATGCAACGGGCCATAAAAGGAGAGACATGGTCTGGCCAGTTTCCTGTTAGGAATAAATATTGGGAAAAGTTTAATGTTATTACTACTCTTGCACCGTGTCCTGATGAAAACGGAACTTTTGGTGTTACATGTGTATGTGCTGATGCTCGACAGTTTCAAGAATCGCACCCACGATCAACTGTTTCGTCTAGACCTCAACCGCTACAAACTGCAATCGTCTCAAAGATATCAAGTTTGGTTAGTATATAACATTCTTATCTAAATTTGGTGGTTAGCAGTTTATAAGACCATTCGCACTTGTTATACTAGTAGTCAAATTATTTCATTAAACTGTTCAAGCATAATATGCTTTAATATTATAAGCAAAAGCAGATATTAAAAATATTTTGAGATAAACAATCTTAAACATCATCCTATCTTTAGAAGTTAGACAAATTAATTATTGTGTGATGCATTGATTAATGTTGAAAACACCAAAACAGGCTTCCAAGGTTAAGATGAAAATGAAGACCGCTTATGATATAAGACCAACTCGATTTGGGTGGCCTTGGTTACAAGAACAAGCAAATTCTTTGAAAGCAGAAAGTCAAGTGTATGAAAGTCCTGGTGAACTTAAAGAAACTCCAGGGTCATCATGGTCATATTCTAGTAGCTCTTGGAGTATCAACAGTGATTCCATGGATAAAACCGACATGCGCAGTAACACCTTGGATGTTGAGATCTTGTAGGACAACTTGATTATCCAGGAACAAATGGGACAAGGTATAAAACTCAAATTTGATTTTCTTGTTTTTTTTCTTTTTAGACTTCTAACATATTAGGTTTTTTAAGAAATACACTGAATGGAGAAATTTCTATATATATTTGGGATGTCTTTAAGCTAAAAGGTTTATTTATTTATTTTTTGCAAGTTTCTGCAATCTGCAAGGTTTATTTATTTTATCAGTATTGAAGTGCTTTTCAAGCATTTATTATTAGGCAAACATTTTAGTGAAATCATTGATCTTACTTTTTGGTGTTTCACTGCTCAATATTTTAATTGTTTCATCGATTTTCGCAGGTTCACGTGGGACAGTATATCGTGCATTGTTGTATGGATCGGTATGTTTTCTGTCGTCCTGTTTCTAGATCGGTATATTTGTTTTATCAGTATTGAAGCTGCTGATTGTTTAGGGAAAAAAAAACACCAAAGTTATGGGCATTTTTATGTTATATAGGATGTTGCAGTTAAGATATTTAACAAGCAAGAATACCCTGATGATGTTGATTTCAATGGAATTCTCAGAGAATGTTTTTATTTCTTCTGTATTGTTTTTCTATTTTTACAATGAAATAGAGTTTACAAATAAATAGATGGAAGTTGACCATATACAAGGAAATAAGAAACAAAAAAAGGAATGATGTATCCCTTTGATTTGGTTACTAACGGCTCACTCATGTTAGCTGTCTCTTATTGTTGATGTCTCACAAATGGGAAATGATGTCATAACTTTCAATATTTTATTATTTTCTAGCACTCCCCCTCAAGTTGAGCAGTAGGGTTTCCAATACTCAATTTGTCAAGACATTTGCAAAATATTCTTTTGTTGACGGCTTTTGTTAAGATATCTGCTAACTGTTCTTCTGATCGAACAAACGGAAGCTCTATAATCTTGGCTTCAAGTTTTTCTTTGATGATGTGCCTATCAACCTCCACATGTTTTGTACGGTCGTGTTGAACCGGATTTTCTGAAATTTGTATTGCAGCTTTGTTGTCACACATGATCCTACTGGCTTCGGTTGGGGGAAACCCAATTTCTATCAAAAGTTGGCGTATCCATAGAACCTCCTTCACGCCCCGTGCAATTCCTTGGAATTCGGCTTCGGCACTAGATAGTGCCACCACCTTTTGTTTTTTGCTTCTCCATGTAACTAAGCTTCCACCGACCAAAGTAAAGTACCCTGATGTTGATCTTCTGTCATCTTTATCTCTTGCCCAATCTGCATCAGTGTATAGTTGGACCTTAAGATGTTTATTTGGTTGAAAGAGTACTCCATGGCCCAGTGTTCCTTTAAGATATCCGATAATCCGTATTACTGCCTCCATGTGGGTGACTTGAGGTTGGTGCATAAATTTGCTGACTACTCCAACTGCATATGCAATATCTGGACGGGTATGTGAGAGGTATATCAGTTTACCTACTAGGCGCTGATATCTTTCTTTGTTTGTCAATTCTGCTCCTTCTTCCATACGAAGCTTATGGTTGACCATTATTGGGGTGTCAGTCGGCTTGCAATCAATCATTCCAGTCTCGGCTAAAAGGTCAAGAATGTATTTTTTCTGGCATATGAAGA
Source organism: Bidens hawaiensis (assembly GCF_021521415.1). Classification (NCBI taxonomy): domain Eukaryota; kingdom Viridiplantae; phylum Streptophyta; class Magnoliopsida; order Asterales; family Asteraceae; genus Bidens; species Bidens hawaiensis. The sequence goes on from NW_027495490.1 coordinate 178,315, forward strand.
TCCCTTGTTTAGACCTCAGTACTTCAATTCCAAGAAAGTACTTAAGTCTTCCGAAGTCCTTCATTTCAAATTCGGTGAACAAGTTTACCTTCAACTTTCTCATTTCTTCTTCATCGTTTCCTGTAATGATCATATCATCAACATATATAATTAAACAAGTCACAAGTTTACGTCTTCTTTTAAGGAACAGTGTATGATTAGAGTTGCTTTGTTGGTATCCGTATTTCTTCATTGCTAGAGTAAATTTGCCAAACCAAGCTCGAGGAGATTGTTTGAGCCCGTAGAGAGTTTTTTTCAATCGACATACTTCTTTTGGCTTGAAATTTCTTGTAAACCCGGGTGGAGCTTCCATATAAACTTCTTCTTCTAGTTCTCCGTGTAGGAAGGCATTATTAACATCAAATTGATGAAGAGGCCATCCTTCATTTGTAGCAATCGAGAATAGGACTCTGATTGTGTTAAACTTGGCTACCGGGGAGAACGTTTCTGAGCAGTCAACCCCGTATGTCTGGGTGTAGCCTTTGGCTACAAACCGTGCTTTATATCTTTCAATAGTTCCATCGGATTTGTGTTTGATTGTGAAGACCCAACGACATCCCACTGGTTTTTTTTCTAGGGGAAGATCACATTTTTCCCATGGGTTGTTTTTCATTAAAGCCTTCATTTCCATGTCCATTGCATCCTTCCATTTACGTGATTTCAGGGCTTGTTCAACAGAGGTTGGAATTTGTTCAGTGTAAAGGGAAGCGGTAAAGGCCTTGGCTTCTTTGGATAAGTTTCCTATGGCTACGTTTGCCATAGGATACCTAGAGGATCTAGAGTGTTTTTCTTGACACAACCGTTTTGCTGGAATTCCTCTGTTGGCTCTTGGTGGAAGAACATACTTCTCAGTTGTTTCTTTGTTTCCTGAATCTTGTTGTATTGGTTCTTCATAGTCCTCATGTACTGTTTGTTCTACTTCTATCTCATGGTTTTTATATCAATATTTTCATGAGATCCTTTATCGGGAATATTTTCAAATGGTTGAGAATTACTTACCTCGGACGTCAGGTCGGGATGATTTTGGTTTGGGACACTGACTGTTGGTCCACTAGATTGTTGTGAAGTTGGTGACTCATCCTGGGTACTGTGATTGACTTTTTCAGATGATGGTGCCCATTTTGGAACCCATTTTAGCCAACTCAGGGTGTCATACTCTTTCTCCCCCTCACCACTGTGTTGGGAGGTATAATAGAATTCGGTTTCAGGAAAGTCACAATTCATGGTGGTATGGATACGACGACTTTTTGGATTATAGCAGCGGTACCCTTTTTGGTTGATACCGTAACCAACAAATATACATTTTTCAGCACAAGGGTCGAGTTTGGTTCTATTGTTTTTCGGTATGTGGACAAAGACCGAGCATCCAAATATTCGCGGACGGTAGATTGGTAAATTCTGAAAGGGCTTGAAGAGGGGTTTTTAGGTCAAGGGCTTTTGTTGGTAGTCAATTGATAAGATATGCGGCAGTAGCGAGAGCTTCGGGCCAAAAAGACTTCGGCACTTGAGAGTCAATTAAGAGGGCACAAGTTATTTCTAAGAGAATGCGGTTTTTTCGTTCAGCGGTGCCGTTTTGTTCGGAAGTGTGGGAGCACGACGTTTGGTGAATTATCCCTTTGTTCTGACAAAATTGTTTCATAGAATCATTAATAAATTCCCCACCATTATCGGATCGAAGAATTTGGATATTGGTTTTATATTGTATTTGTATCATAGCATGAAACATAGTGAATTTATCAAAAACTTCATTTTTATGCTTTAAAAAATAAATCCATGTCATACGAGTATAATCATCAACAAAAAGTACAAAAAAATGAAAATTTTGCCCCCCAACTACTTTTGCTGGACCCCATACATCCGAGTGGATAAGAGAAAACGGTAAATTAACTTTTGTGTTATTTGGTTTAAAAGTATGTCTATGGCTTTTAGCCAAAACATAAGTTTCACAACTTAATGTTTTATTCGAAGGATATAACTTAGGAGGATGTCCCAATCTTCGATGCCATAACCAAGCTTCTCTGTTTATGGTTCCATGAGCCAGCGTCACAGTACCATGTTGAGTCACTTCTTCGACATAGTATAATCCTTGGCGCTCAGTGCCACGCCCAATGATTACTCCCGTCCTGATATCTTGTAATATACAGAAGGTCGGGTGCATTAATACCGAACAATTTAATTCCTTTGTCACATGACTAATAGATAATAATTTATGTGACAAGGAAGGGACATAAAGACAATTTTATAGTTTTAAAGTAGGTGATATTTCAATAGTTCCTCATCCCTTTACAGGAACTATACCCCCGTTGGCGGTTTTTATGTGGTTAATTTTTGGTTTAGAATTTAAAATTATATCGGATTGGTCAAAGGTCATAGTATCGGTCGCACCACAATAAAAAATCCATGATTTTTTCAATAAATCACATGTCACAGTCCCCCCCCCCCCCCTTTTTATCTGGTTTATTATTATAAGAAAAGGTTCTTGAAAATCTTTGTTTTTACTATATTGACAAGTATCCGAAATAGTTGATTCTTTAGGGCTTTTATTAGAATTGTTAGGTTCTTCAAGGGCTTGATTTAATATACTTTGAACTAAAGGGTCAATGAAGTAAGGGTTAGAAACACTAGGGTTTGAGGGGATTTTCTCAAACCCGTTACCTCCATCATCAGAAGTTGAGTCTTCTCCAGCAGATGCCATGCCGCCAAAACATCCACTTCCCTTTCTGATTTCGTGATCATCTTTGTCGTTCCTAGTATCTTCAGAGGTGCCGACGGTATTGGTTTTTTCCCCTTCTTTATTTGAAACATTGGTCTTTGGTGTGTTTTGACATACCACAATGGCTGCATTTTAATTTGCTTTTATCGGTTCGGGATGATGAACTCGTATTTGTGCTCTTCTGGTTGGTGCGCCCTTTTGACAGAAACCCTAAACCTTCTGATTCACGTGACCCGTTGGTGTTCAAACCTGCTGCTACACCGTTATGTGAAGATTGGTTATCAATGGTTGTTCCTAAAATACCTTGATGTGCCATCTCCTTTCTAACCGCTGCATATGCACCCTCGGCTGAGGGTCACAAGGAAGGATCTCTCGTTTAACAGCATCATATTGCCTGTCAAGAGCGTTCAGAAACTGGAAGAGTTTTTGTTCGGACCGGATATATCAACTGCGCATGTCATGGGGTTGGGATCTCTTCTTTCAATTTCCCCCCACACGCCTTGTATAACGATCCAGAAATCTTCTAGTGGTGAACCATTTTGTTTTATGCCATTAGCCTTAACATGTAAATCAAAGGTTTGAAGCTTGTCTTTCCCGCTGCTGTAAGTAACTATTAACGCATCCCACAATGTTTTTGCAGTGGGAAACTCTGTTAGGTTACTTGCCACGGCGGGTTCAATATTCTGAATTAACCATAGAACACGACCAAGTCATCTTGTTCCCATTGATCAAACATTTCGTCGTTTGGGTTTGGTGGAGTCGGGCTCCCGGTTAAGTGACTCAGGAGGTTTTTTGGTTTCCCTCCTATGGCTACTCGAATCATACGAGCCCACAACGGATAGTTTTGGCTATTTAACTTGATACTAATCTTCAAGCTGTCGGAGAGGCTTTGTTTTTGGGTTTGATTTTGGGTGTTCAGGCTGTTTTTGAGTAAGTTGGTGATTTGCAGGGCAAGGTTATTGTTTTCGGGTGAATCGCTCATAGTTGCTGGATTGAAGGATGCAGAAAAAAGGGTAAATGATAAGTTGGTAGTTCGAGCGGGTTGATTCTAAGATTGTGTACACCGCTCTGATACCATGATTTCAATGGAATTCTCAGAGAATGTTTTTATTTCTTCTGTATTGTATTTCTATTTTTACAATGAAATAGAGTTTACAAATAAATAGATGGAAGTTGACCATATACAAGGAAATAAGAAACAAAAAAAGGAATGAAGTATCCCTTTGATTTGGTTACTAACGGCTCACTCATATTAGCTGTCTCTTATTGTTGATGTCTCACAAATGGGAAATGATGTCATAACTTTCAATATTTTATTATTTTCTAACAGATGTCATACTATCCTTTAAAAAAGAGGTTACTTTACTTTTATGCTGAATTTTCAAAAAGTCAGCATTTGAATGTCATATACTTACTATAATTATATTGTTATGAATTGAAGGTATGCCTAATGAAGCGGCTTAGATATCCAAATATTTTGCTATTCATGGGTGCTGTAGTTTCACCTCAGCATCTATGCATTGTCACCGAGTTTCTTCCCCGGTTGGTTCTTTAACCCGGCCTATTTATTTGACCATTACCAAATGTCTTGGATATGCTAAATAACATTAAAGTGTAAATTTTGTGAGACTAAAATCGATACGATTATTAATTTTTCATTTTGTAGTGGAAGTTTGTTAAGGTTACTTCAGAGCAGTACAACAAAATTAGATTGGACACGTCGTGTTCATATGGCTATAGATATTGTGAGTATCATTTTAGTAGTTAAATCAGTTTGATAAACATAGTAAATAAGTTCTTATTTGTTTGTACAGGCACGGGGCATGAATTATCTTCACCGTTGCCAGCCACCTATCATTCACCGTACTCTCAAGTTTTCAAATCTTCTTGTTGACAAGAATTTTACACTGAAGGCGTGTTCATTTTAAATAGTTAAAAAAAAATCTTTCTTAGGCTATATGAATAAAGATGATTAACTGTTTACCTTTAAATCTTTAATAGGTTGCCGACTTTGGTCTCGCCCGCATGAAACCTACTTGGCAACAACTATCGGGACAGGAACGGTACTGCAATGTTCTTTACCATTACAGTAACAAACAAGACTTGTGATAATTATGATTTCAAAAACAGCTTAGTTACTAAAGTGAGCACCATCAAACCGTGTTTTCATTCATTAATCTTTTTCAAGCCTCACTGGATAGCGCCAGAAGTTCTTCGTAATGAGCAAGTGGATGAAAACTAAGGCCGTGTCTTGTTCTTTTCATATTGTCATAATATGGATTTTTGAATTTAGATTTGGACAACTTAAATTCATGTAAAATAATATATGGTTTTTAAGTTGAACCGTTGTTGGATATGTGTAGATCCGATGTATACAGTTATGGTGTGGTCCTGTGGGAAATTACCACTAGAAAGGTCCCATGGGCAAATCTCAACTCGATGCAGGTTCGAAACAACGTTTAACTTTCACATTATTTAAAGTGTAATCGTGTTACTTGCCATTTATTGAAGAAAAGAAATTAGACATTTAGTTCAAATCTGAAATTTTGTTGGTTTGACATCAAAAGTCAAATGACGATAACAGAACTTACAGGTTACTGGAGCTGTGGGATTTATGAATCAACAGTTAAGAGATTCCAAATGATGTTGATCCTCAATGGGCTTCACTTATTGAAAGTTGTTTGTCCAGGTTGATCTTTGTAGTTAATTGGAAATTTTTCATGACTTATTTATCTAAAAACAAAAGGCAATGTACTTAAGAGAAGTGAAGTATAACCATGAAAATGGATTTTAGGTTTAATTTAGTTCACCAGTTCTAGTATCCATAGCTACATTTTTTATCATTAAGTCAAGTGTGGATTCTCTAACTTGTTATTTTCTTGGTCAGGGAACCACAATCCCGCCCAGCGTTCCAAGAAATACTAGTTAAGCTTAAAGATTTGCAGAAGAAGCTTACGGTTCAATTTTAGGTGCCTGAAGAGACAACAGCTGCGAAAAGAGTTCATAAAATGCATGATTTTTTTTTCATTTGAACCATTGATCTAGGAAATATAAGTGCATTCAGAGTTAATTATTTGTTACATTGAAATATTTATTACATTGAAATTATAGAATAGTTAATAGTGCCAAGATTGCAGTACTTAGAGGGACAATTCTGTAAATGGACTAAACAACTTAACTAACATTTAAACAAGTTGGTTATGTTGTAATATGATTTGAACACAAATTCTCTTCCTTTATGTATTCAGTCTTGTTTAAGGTATAACGAGCCTAGCGATTCTTAAAAGCTCATCACCGGCGGTACAAAAGAACAAACAACGGCAATATTGTAGGTAGAGGTGCACAAATCGGTTTTTTTAAAAAAACCGGTTCGGTTATTAACCGGACCGGTTTTTTTTGGCCCGGAAAAAAACCGGTTCGGTTAATAACCGGACCGGTTAATAACCGGTTTTTGTATGTCAAAACCCTAACCGGTCTAACCGGTTAGGACCGGTTTAGAAACCGGTTAGAACCGGTTAATAACCGGTTAACCGGTTTTTTTTTTAAAATAACCGGTTAATAACCGGTTTTTTTCATAATAACCGGTTTTAAAAAAAACCGGTTTTTCCATTAACCGGTTCGTTAACCGGTTTTGGATCTAAAACTTGTAACCGAAATACGAACCGGCGGTTTGTAAACCGGTCAAACCGGTTTTAAAAAAACCGGTTTTCGTAAAAACCGGTTTCCGGTTTAAACCGGCAAACCGGTTCCCCAACCGGTTTTTTTGACCATCTCTAATTGTAGGTTGAGAGTATAAAACTATAAAAGGTGTCTACCCAAGCGGTATCGTGGTCATGAGGTTGAGGGTTCAAATGTTTGAGTCCCATGGTCGACATCGGTGAAGATTTAAATACGTCATGACTGCAGGTTTTCATGACATTTGTTCAGACTTTAGGACTTATTTCCTTTATTGTTATTTGCTATTAAAGTTCGGATAGTCTCGACCTTTTTCTTTCAGTATTGTCATTTGGTCTTCGGACAACAAAATTCTTATTTCAAATTAATTATTAAGTAACTTCATTTTAAAAGTGTTTCAAAAAAGATATACATATGTTTTATCGAAAATGGTCTATATAATTTTTTATTTACATGTTTACGAGATCATACTTTTAAAAGTTTATGATCATGTACAAGTATTATGTACCCAAGTCGATCACTTTTCGGTGATGATAACTGTGGACCTGCCATTGTGGCAAAGGAAATTACGTGACACCATCCATGCCGGTGAGTAGAGTTCACCATATCATTTGAAGTTGCTATCTATGTCAAAACCAACACGTATATGTATAAATATATATTATACAACTTTAAGAAAATGAATACAAACTATAGTAAGCAACTTAAATTATTAGTAAAATGGTGTATCCAAAACATTTGGTAAAGGCGTACGTAAAGCTATGAATGCAACATGAAGAATGTAACAAGTAGCCGACACATATAAGATTCAAGATAAGACACAGTGATATAATAATGCGCGACACTAGAACTACCTAATACCCATTTTGCCGACCTATTCTCATTTGAAAACTAGTATGGCTATTAATGGTAAGACAAGTGGATGGAAGTGTACAATAAATATATTGGGTACAATTTCCCATGCCCCAATTTATGGTCTGACTGGAATGAACCGCCGCCATGAGTCCATGACCACCTCGTTTGTAGACCTTTGACCAGTGATTTAAAACCGGTACGAACCGGCCTGCTAAACTGGTTATACAGGATTTTGTATAGGAAGCTGGCACTTTTGGATGGTTGGTTTGAAAATTGAACTGTCAGTTCTTAATAAACTATTGTTTTAACTGGCAAACTAGTTTTAAGCCCAAGAGCATTTTGGTAATTAGCGGCCCATATTTTATAAAAGTAATCTTCTAGAAGTAAAACCAATGACTTAAAATTGTTAAACTCTTGTTGATGAGGATGGTGAGATAGTGAATTTCATCTTCTAAGCGGCTATGAACTTGATGCATAAACCTATTGAGAACCTTTGGATTATTTTCTGACTATTTATTAACTTTTAGACTGTTTTTTAATTATGGAATCATGCATGTACTTTCGGATTACTTTTTTAGTTGAAGTTATATTTATATAAAATTATACGGTAAACTATTTAACCTGGTTGAATCTTCCGGTGCAACCGGCTGTAGCACTTTTTAGTCCAATTTTAAAGCATTGCCTCCAGCTTGTTTTCACAATGAGGAATGGATAATTTTCAACAATCAATAATTAATCCATTTATCTAAAAGCAACATTTGAGTTAAATTAGTTACTATACAAATTTGAAATCTTTTGAGAAGATTGCAGATTGTAGCAATTGATGAGAATTGAGAAGGCTCGTCAACAGTTGATCGTGGGGTGGGTGAAATTGTCGTGCATATGCATATCACTCTTTCGTATCAATATCTTAACGAACCGAAGACTAAGTTCCCACTCGTCACACCACACTAAATGTTTTATTAGTTTACTATATACGATAATGCTTCTAAAATTGTGTCGTGTCTTAGTGTCATTTCTTTTTTTGCGATGACGTGGAACACAATACACAGAAAAACAAAACATGAAAAAGAATTACTAAGAATGGATATTCCACCTCTAGTACAGCTAGCTTCTCTAATAGTCAAAAGTCAACAGTATGAAAGTCCTTGTGTAATATTCAAGCAGGGAAATAATAATCCATGGTCATCATGGTCACATTCAAGCAGCAATTCCATCGGCCTCCACACTGAAAACTCCGATGTTGAGATCTCGTGGGACGACCTGATAATCCGGGAACAAATTGGCCATGGTACAAGTAGTCAAAGTTTATAAATTTCTATTTTTGGAATGTTTTTAAGCTAAAAGGTTCATCGATTTTCATAGGTTCACGTGGGACAGTATATCGTGCGTTGTTGTATGATGGTTTTTGTCTCCCTTCCTAGCTAATACATCTTGTTAGGGCGATTGCTAAAAGACGTTATGGGCATCAGTATATTTTTCTGTTACATATGTACGTAGGATGTTGTTAACATATTTAACAAGCAAGAATATCCTGATGACGTCATACGGTCCTTTAGAAGAGAGGTTATTTTTTCTTTGTCTAGCTGAATTTGAAAACCAAAAGTTTTGTTTAATCGAATGTCATATACTATTATGAATTGAAGGTATGTCTGATGAAACGGCTTAGATCTCTTTATGGAGGGCGAGGTTGTTTCGCCTCAGCATCTATGCATTGTCACCGAGTTTCTTCCCCGATTGGTTATCTAACCTGGGCTATATATTTGACTATTACCAAATGTCTTGAATATCAATAAATAGTTGTAGACTGAAGACAATACAACTAACTGTGTTTCATTTTAAAGTGGAAGTTTGTTGAGGTTACTTCAGCGCACTACAACAAATTTAGATTGGATGCGTTAAAGAATTCGTATGTTTTACTTTTCTTCCGTCATCATAAAACCAAAATACCCAAAGGGTATAAATACAAGTACAATACGATAAATAAGGAAAATATAATCAAAATAAATATCTCTTTCTATACTCCCCCGCAAGTTGGAGCATGGAGATCACGAATGCCCAACTTGCCGAGTAGAAACTACAACTGCCTAGAACTAAGAGCTTTCGTGAACAAGTCAGCAATCTGTTCTTTAGTATCAATGTGTAACGGCTCAATATCCTTCGACTCCACTCGTTCTCTAACGAAGTAGCAATCCATTTCGACATGTTTCGTGCGTTCATGAAAAACTGGATTATTTGCTATGTGTTTGACAGCTAGATTATCACAAAATAGTTGTGTCGGACCGGTCTGGGTTACATCCAATGCTTCAAGAGCCATCGAACCCATAAAACTTCACTTACCGTCAATGCCATAGCTCGATATTCAGCTTCAGCAGAAGACTTGGATACAACGGGTTGCCTTTTTGATTTCCAAAAAATGGGAGCCCCTCCTAAAAGTAAAACATAACCGGTTCGTGATCGCCTTGTATCTTGGCACCCAAGCCAATCCGAATCAGTATACCCAACGAGATTCACCCCACCATTATTTGGAAGTAAGATACCTTGACCAGGAGTGGACTTCAAGTATCTGAGAACTCTTATAGCTGCTTCCATATGATTCTGTTGAGGATCAGCAACGAATTGACTAAGAACATTGACAGAATAAGTAATGTCGGGTCTAGTGGCTTGTAAATAGAGAAGCCGGCCCGCTAATCGTCTATACTTTCCAGCATCAACACGCACTTCTTCATCGTCTCTGCTAAGTTTGGTGTTCTGTTCCATAGGAAAAGCACTTGGTTTACAACCCAGCATACCAGCATCTTCCAAAATATCCATCACATACTTTCTTTGACTGAGGACAAGACCATCTTTTGTCCATGCTACTTCGATTCCTAGAAAATATTTTAAAACACCAAGTTCTTTGATGCTGAATTTTCTATCAAGAAAACTCTTTGTTTCTTCTATTTTCTTTGAGTTGTTACCTACTATGATAACATCATCTACATAAATAAGAGCCGCCACAAATGTACTTTTTGTTTTAAATATAAAAAGTGAGTGATCAGGTTTAGATTGCTCAAAGCCAAACTCGTTCAAAGCATATGTAAACTTATGATACCAATTCTTGGAAGCCTGTTTCAGCCCATAAAGAGATTTCTTTAGCTAACAAACCTTAGTTTCCTTCCTTTTGTCAAAACCTTGTGGGATCTTCATGTAAATTTCTTCATCCAAGTCACCATGCAAAAATGCATTATTAACATCCAACTGATGAATTATCCAGTTCTTATTTACTGCAACTGCCAGTAGTGTACAAATAGTGACAAGTTTTGCCACCGGGGCGAAAGTGTCATGGAAGTCAACTCCTTCCATCTGAGTAAAACCCTTTGTCACCAACCTTGCTTTGTATCCTTCTATCTCCCCATTTGGCTTGAATTTTAATTTGTATACCCACTTTGAATCTATGGCTCGTTTTACCTCTGGTAGATCCTCAAGGGTCCACGTGCCATTAGTCTCAAGTGCCTGTATTTCTTTCTTCATGGCCTCTCTCCAATTTTCATTATGAACTGTTTGCTTAAAAGTCTTTGGCTCATCATTTAAACTAATAGCCGTTAAAAATGCTTTGTGCGAATCAGAAAACTTATCATAAGAAATAAAATTGGCAATAGGGTATACCGTCGAAGATTGTTGACTGGACTCAGGTGAAGCTTGATCAATGAATGGTGGGAGATTCACGACATAATCATTAAGTCGAGCAGGACGAATTCTAATTCGTTTTTCCCTGGTGGGTTCTTCATGCCCTGTTTCAGTTTGAGTCGTGGGTTCAGTCATATTGACTTGTCCAATGTCTTCAGTTTGGGCCATGGGTTCTACCACTTGGGTCGATCCCTCGTTTTGTGGCAAATTGCCATTGTTTTTATCATTTTTGAAGACGTCACATTCATGCGTATTCATGTGCATGTCATTGTTAGGGATATCGGGTTCCGATTCGTTTTCTTCATGTATATTGCTTGTCTTCTCGTGTGGATTTTCATCATCATAATACCATGTTGGAAACTCAAAAATTTTTGGTTCTTCATCTTCCCTTGCTCAATGTGTGAGTCATAAGGAAATATGCATTCAACAAACCTCACGTCTCTAGATAATATTATCTTTCCATTCTTCACATCATAAATCTTGTAACCTTTGGTACCCGGTGGATAACCCAAAAATATACCCGGTCTCCCCCGTTCTTCAAACTTGTCACCCCTCGTTTCAATGCTATGATAATAAACAAGGCACCCAAAAACTTTCAAACCTACATAATCAGGTTTTGTCCATATATGATCTCATAAGGGGTCTTGTTTTCAATGACCTCCGAAGGGAGCCGGTTTATAATGTAAGCTGCTATCATGATGCATTCTCCCCAAAAACGTGTTGGCAACTTAGCTTCAAATTTCAAAGCCCTTGCCGTTTCAAGGAGATGACGGTGTTTTCACTCAACCACTCCGTTTTGTTGTGGGGTATGTGGGCAGGTGGTCTCTAAAATAATACCATGCTCGGTGTAAAAACCGAGCATTCTGTTCGAGGTAAATTTACCCCCAATGTCACTTCTAATTCTCTTGACAGATTTATTAAACTGTGTATTAATCATTTTGTGAAAAGAAATTAAACAATCACTCGCTTCTGACTTATGTTTCAAAAGGAACACCCACACGGACCGACTAAAATCATCAACTATAGTTAAAAAATAACTAGCACCCGTGAGTGAAGGAGTTCTATACCTTCCCCAAATATTACAATGTAAAAGCTCAAAACAACTTTAGGTTTTTATCGAACTTACTGGAAAAGGTAATCTGGTAAATTTATCTCTAAGGCAAGAATCACAAAAAGTACCGTTTATTCCCAAAGAGTCATTCTTAACAAAATCCAAAAGGCAAAGTTTTCCCTACGAAGAATGTCCAAGACGTTTATGCCATAAATCACTAACAGTTGCCATTGCTTTTCTTTCGCTTTCCACCATGCTCACATGATAGAGTCCTTGCTTACATTTACCCACCCCAATCAACCTCTTCGAGTTCAAGGCATGCATAACACAAAACTCAGGGAAAAACGTTACCGCACACTGTCGATCATTTGCTAAACGACTGACTGACAAGAGGTTGCAAGTAAATGTTGGGACGTGTAAAACATTTTTAATTTGTATTCCGTTAGGTAGGGTGCACGACCCTCTTCCTTCACTGGAATCGATGAACCGTTTGGTATAATGACAGGTAACTCACGTGTGTTTTTAAGATCATTATTAAACCAATCGAGCCTGTGTGTTATGTGATCGGTAGCACCCGAGTCCACAGTCCACTTGCTGCTAGTGTCTAATTTACCTTCCATGTTGGCGATGGGTGGGACCTCAGTTTTAACCGGAGCGCCTTTAGCAGCAAACACCCTAAGAAACTGTTGGTATTATTCGCTGTTTAAACCAGGAATAGGCTATTTTCGGTTTCTTTGTGGTACATATTTCCTGTTGCCCTGTTGTGATTAAGATTACCACCGGATGTAATGAAGAAGATGACGACAATCAGAGAAAGATTGAATAATCTTGTTTTAAACCTTTAGGTGATGTCACCATCCATAATCCTCTAATATTCCTTTTTTTTTGAATGGACACCAATGAACCTGACGTCTTCTTCAACACAAACAACACAAAAGTCAAACCAACATAACTAAAGACTTCAAGAATATCAATTCGCCAAAAACAATAAACCACCAGATCGGAACAATTCCACACACTGTGTGTCCTGCCGCCACTTAGTCTGAACCACAAAAGCAGTCAACAATCGGTGATTTACAACGGCTGATGACTATGGAGGTCAAACCGGCAGGGTGGAGGTTTCGGGTGCGGAGCCGCGGCGGCGTTGGACAGCGGCTACAGCTGTTTAGGGTTTAAGTTGATTTGAGCGGATACCCGCTCTGATACCATAAAGAATTCGTATGTTTTACTTTCTTCCGTCATCATAAAACCAAAATACCCAAAGGGTATAAATACAAGTACAATACTATAAATAAGGAAAATATAATCAAAATAAATATCTCTTTCTATATGCGTCGTGTTCTTATGGCTATGGGATATTACGAGTATCATGTAGTTTATTAATTATCAGCTTGATAAATATAGTAATTAAGCAATTTCTTTTTTGTTTGTTTAGGCACGAGGCTTGAATTATCTTCATTGTTGCTAGCTGCCTATCATTCACCGTAATATCAAGTTCTCAAATCTTCTAGCTGACAAGAACTGGACACTCAGACTTGTTTGTTTTGATTAAGTTTTTTATTTTTTTAAGAAAAACTTAGTGCCATATGAGTAAATAATATCATTTGTTTACGTTTAATAGGTTGGCGACTTAATTTGGACTCTCCCGTGTCAAACACAAAACCGACTTGGAAAAACTATTGTGAAAGGAATGGTTCAAACTGGGAACCACAATCTCGTCCAGCATTCCAAGAAATACAAATTAACCTTGAAGATTTGCAAAAGAAGTTTACGGTTCAGTTAGAGGGGTCCTTGAAGCTACAAAGACACCTTCATCTAGGAAACATATATACATTCATAGTTGTTAGAGACTGAATTCAACGCTTAGGTTTGACAATAGACAAATTGGACAAAGTTTTTGTTACCGTAACCTTTATTTTTCTCCTATTGTTACATATGTTTCATCACAAAAATAATGTTATCTTCAACATTAATACAAAGCCAGGAAAAATGGTATGTTGGGTTGGTAATGAGGGAAACTGGGCTTGCAAACTTGTTCTAAACAAGATATGCACGAGTTAAAACGGATCATTTAAAAAAAAGTTTCAAGATGCGTTCACCTATTGTTTTTCTTGGATGAACTCCTTAAGTGACAACATTAGACATTTTACTTGGGTATACGCTTTATCTCACCGCGCTCAAAAGTTATTCTTTTTGACATATTTAACCCCTTGTTAGAAACTTATTTACATGCACCATTAGAAACCTATAGAGTAGTGGCTAATCTTTTTCCATTAATATTGTCATTGCCCCCATAAAGTGTGTTGTGCGTGTCTTGGGCTAGTTGGTTTATTGGTCCTGCCCATATTTATGGGTTCGGTCTTGTTTCTTTTGAATGAAACCCACAAAGAAAAGAAAAAAAAGTGTGCGTATATATATATACTAGCTTTAGAACCCCGTGTATTACACGGTATAAGTTAATATATAAAATACAATGAATAATTTAATAGAAATAAAATAAAAGATAATTAATATAAAAAGCAATACCACTGGAAGTAGCATTTAAAACAATGAGGCCTTTAGATCTGAAGGATGTAGTTAAAACCTTTCACAAAAATGTTTTGCACGCCATAACCTAAACCCTAAATCATAAACAAAAAAAGACACAAGATTTTTCTTTTTGAACAGCTTTCATGATATCCTTATAAACACACTGTTGCTTAACTGTCACAATAGTCTTATACTAAATATAAAAAATGGAAAATTTGTCTATGATTTTTAAGACTTATTAAACGTTGGATATTTGTAAAAAGTAAACAAAATTATTATAGTTATCTTCAATATGAAGATGTCTCAAAAATTAAATGTTAGTGTATTCTTTAAACACAAATTCTTTTATATACATTTTAATTTTAAAGAAAATACCTTTATGACACGTAATTATTATATATATTAATATTTTTTATATTAAGTATGTTTACAATATAATTTATAGCATTAATAATTCAATTAATAGAGATTGACCAATTAATACGGTATGTTGAATTTATAATCAATACTATATTTAGAACAAAGCTATTTTTTTGTTTTCCATTAATAGAATAGAAGTGATTTAGGCGAGAATTTGATAGTGAGAATTAACCTCAGAATGTCATGTGTCCAGATTATTTTCTTTTATTAGTATAGGTAGATATATATCTATAATATATATAAATGAAAACTCAAAAATCCTACATGTCGCGATGTGGTCGCTCCCTCCTTTATAGAAGCCACCAGATTGCTTGATTTTTAAATGGAGGCCTCTCATTGATTTAACCCAAATTCATGGGTATGGTGTCACACTCCAAACTAAGGCGGAAATGCCAGGGCGTGATCCGATTGCTCATAGCTTGAAGATACTATCATAATATAAATGTGACAATATCTATTTAATTATTTTATTTCAAATGTGCACACAATATTCAAATACAACAAAACAATTCAAATAAATAAATATAACAAGTTAAATTCACATTTGTCTTCAATAAACCCTAAGGTCTTTCTAATTGTCCAAACTTCCACTCAAGCAATCTGCATATGCGTAGAAAACAGAGTTTGTCAACAACACATGTTGAGTGAGTTTACCACCAAGTTTTGACACCAAAATAAGGAAATATAATAAATAAGCAAAACGTAATAAATGCGGAAATGAAATCAAACCATAAGCAAGTAAGTTATCGATTAAACCATTGCCAAGCGAATCAGGCGCCGGTAAATCAACCATAAGCATATAAGAATAAGACCGTTGCCAAGCGAATCGGGCGGTGGTCAATAGAATGAGAACCCTCTCCAATGGGATATGTCAAACGAATGAATACAATAACACATAAGCACATAACAAGTAGATTTGTTTAATCACACACAATTACACGTTTGCTATTTTTGATATGTATGTATATATAGATATGTATGTATAGTATTATATACGCATATGTCCCCAAAATGCTTATGAAAATCGAGTAAAATAGGGGAACGATAAAACTCACCTTAGATGGAAGGCAAGTGAATATAATTAAGAATAAACGAGTCAACGGATAAGCGAGTCGACCAATACGTGTCAAACGAGATAACCGATCAGAACCTGAAACTTTGTGATATGAAACTATAAATAAAAACAAACTTAATGCCACTGGAATCAATCCAAACGGGTGAGTAGAACTCTAGTTATGTTGAATTAAACGTTTAAGCGAGCTGGTACTGACCAGAATCCGAACAGCAAGTCGGAAGTCGGGTTTTGGGAAGTAGCCTTAAAATTTCTTTACGAGAATAAAAGTATTCTGGACCGAACGTTGAATCCGACCAGAAGCATGAGAAAACGATAAGTCAAAGTTGTTGACTGTTTTGCCCTTAAACGGATTTGAGTCCAATTGACCACTGAGACTCCCTCAATCGGCAAACTTGATTGAGGTCTTTTGTTCTACAGATAAAAATCTACAGTATTGAAGAAGACAACTTACCCAAACGATGAATGGAACAAGAGATAATCGAGGTCAAAGGGTCTTGAAGCTTGAAAGTCAAACCGTAGATGAAAGAATTTGAACAAACTTTATGAAATTGATGTAGGGAATGGGAATTTCATGGGATATAGGGTTGATGGCTAGAAGTCAGTAGTTATTAGGGTTTATATATGTGTTTTGATTAAATATAATAGGTTATAGCTTGTTTATGAAGTAATCCGCTCGATTAGGAAACAAAATAAACTGTTTAATGAGAAAATCTAGTACAATAACTAACAAAATTTGGCTTGGACACCAAGAAAACGAAATTGAACCAGCTATAACATTTCTTGGAGTTTAAATTTCGTTGATTTAATCAAAAATAGGAAAGAATTGGCAAAATTAGTCCCTATAGTTCTCGAAAATGCGATTTTTAGCCGTTTAAGTGATTTTAAAGGTTTCTGAGGGCTATTTGGCATAATTGAAACTTATGAAATTATAAAATTAGTTAAACTAAGTTAAATACCAATAAATACAAGTTTTAAATAGTTCAAAAGATCCGAATTACGTTCTCGAATCGGTTTAAACAAATACGAAAAATCCGAGATGTTACATATGGGTCTTACCAAAACCAGATAGCTCTTAAACAAGTTATAACATCTCATTATATTAAAAATTAACCTTGCCAATTATTTGATATAAAAATCCTATAAAATAGGGATATACTAGAATTTAATATCCAATTTAAAAAATATATATTATTTTTAATTAATAAACAATTTTATAGTAAAAAACATAAACGGGTCATGGGTCACCAAATCTAGATAGCTTTTAAACGGGTTATAACATATCATTTATTTATGAAATCCTTTCATCATCAAACCATAAGTATATTATTAACTTTCTTACAATAAAGAAAATTAAAATCCAAAATATAATTATTAAAAAACGAAAAATGTAAAACAACCATTCTCTCAAGCCATCAGATTGCTTTATTTGTAAATGAAGGTTTCTCACGCATTTGACTCGAATTCACAGGTAAATGTCTCACCAAACTCAGATAGCTCTTAAACGGGTTATAACATCTCATTATATTAAAAATTAATTTCATCAAATATTTGATATGAAAATCCTATAAAATATGGATATACTAAAAATTAATATCCTATTTTATTTAAAAAATATATTATTTATAGTTAAGAAACAATTTTATAATAAAGAAAATAAACGAGTAATTGGTATCACCAAACCTATATAGCTTTTAAACCGGATTATAACATATCATTTATTTGTGAAACCATTTTATCATCAAAACTCAAGTATATTACTCTTCCGTCCCATTAAAAGTGTCCATATTTCATTTTTTATTTGTCCCATTATAAATGTCCACTTTCAAAATTTATTAGTCAAATTTCAAGTTTACCCTTAAGCACACACAACTACCATTAATAAACAATATGGTGGACCCATTTTCCAAGGGCATTATTGTCATTTAGTTAGCAAAAAGGTAATCATTCAATCCATCTTAAACTTTGTGTTTTTCAAACTAAGACACTTTGACCGGGACGGAGGGAGTAATTATTAGCTTTCTTACAATAAATAAAATTAAAATCCATATATATATATATATATATTAAAAACGAATAATGCAAAACAAACCTCGTAATATGGGGGATAAAATGTAGTTTGTGTATATATATATATATGCTAAGTATAAAATGAAAACCACTTGAGTTGTGAAAACTCTAGAAACACATTCTCAACCACATGTTTTTAATTAATGTTTAAATCTTGTGGTCCACAATTAACGTGAATAAAAAATGTAAATATAAATATAACTTTTTCTCTCTCCTGAAAACATATATAAAAATTAGTAAAAAAATGTTAAAAAATAGCAAAACATTTTTTTTATGTTTCGATGTTTTGTATTAAATGTTACAACATATATTACATGTAAAAAAAACTATATGATTACAAGAACACAAGGCTACAACCACTTAAATATATTTGTAATTAAAAACTATTTCAGTTTTAAGTAACGATTTGTGTTTAATAGTAAGCAACAAAATTTAGGGAATGAAAATTAGTAAAGCAATGCATTCTATTATGGTTTAACTAAAAGGTGTATAATTATGCGTTCTTTCACATCACCATCGTAGAGGTAGTGGGCTTTAACTGATTTAATTAAAAAAATAAATATCACTGATGGATTTAATGTCCACAAAGCGTGACCTTATTTTCGAGTTAGGAAAGAGTATATATAGGGAACTAGCTCTTGTTTATTTATTTAATTCAAAAATAAATATAAGAAGTAAAGTGAAATGTAGAAGATGAGGAAGCTTCAACTCCTTGCTTTGATTAATTTATGCGGTTGAAGCCACGTGTGAGAATAGGGATCCTTTATTAATTATTATCATGCAACAACCTTATTTTTTTTTTAAAAGCAAGGCAATGCTTGCATCAAATTAATAAGGAATATTGGTTTTAAATAATTCCAACTATGGCCTATTGATAAATATCAGTCCTAACTTTACACTTGCCTGCTAACCGTCCCAACTATTGATGTATTTGTTTTTAACGGGCCGCGACTAACGGATGTTAACTCCGTTAGGGATTTGCTGACGTGGACCTTCTTCTCCGGCCGCATCACGCCGGAAACTTGCCGGAAACCTGCAACTCGCCTCCATTCTCCCTAATATCGTCACACCGTCTCCCTCCCTCTTCAAAAGACATCGGAAATTAGAAAATGAAGTAGATTTCATATTCTTTCATGGCCAATCCCTATATACCAAACCCGATTTTATTTTCAAAAATTTGAAATCAATGTTACACAATTTACAAAATAAGCATAGGGCTTTTGTTAAGAGAATAAAAACGAGTCGAATGATGTGTCAATTACCTCGAATGGTGCACGATTGACGAGGGTGGACTTCGCCGGAGACAACACGGTGACACGTCAGTTAGGTTTCGAATGATGGGAAAGATAGAGAGAGATGGTGTAACGATATTAGGGAGAATGGAGGCGAGTTGCAGGTTTCCGGCAAGTTTCCGGCGTAATGCGGCCGGAGAAGAAGGTCCACGTCAGCAAATTACTAACGGAGTTAACATCCGTTAGTCGCGACCCGTTAAAAACAAATACATCAATAGTTGGGACAGTCAGCAGGCAAGTGTAAAGTTATGACTGATATTTACTAATAGGTCATAGTTGGGATTATTTAAAACCAATATTCCAATTAATAATCCTGTCAGTACCTGTAGTTAAAGAAAGGATAAGATGATGACAAAAATTGAAGTGGCTCAAATAACAATTGATGCCCAGAAATATAAGATTTTAAGATGAAGATTATGAATAACAACAATTGAATTGCAAAAAAGGGTTCTTTTATTTCCATTGATCTTGAGAAGTATTTATACACATGGATGGGGTACCATGGAAACAACGCATCGGTTCATCACACCGATTCAATCTAACCTAATGTAATGTTTTTACAAGTTTGACCCTTCTAGAATACATAAATAACAAATACTAATTAAAACACAGTTTGACACTTTGACATAACTAATCCCTAAACTTTATATGTAAGGGATTAATGTCTAACACTCGTCCAGCATTCCAAGAAATACAAATTAAGCTAGAAGATTTGCAAAAGAAGTTTACGGTTCAGTTAGAGGGTCCTTGAAGCTGCAAAGACACCTTCATCTTGGAAACATATATACGTTCATAGTTGTTAAGAGACCGAAGTCAACGCTTAGGTTTGACAATAGACAAATTGGCCAAAGTTTTTGTTACTGTAACCTTTATTTTTCTCTTCTTGTTACATATGTTTCATCACTAAAATAATGCTATCTTCAACATTAATACTAAGCCAGGTAAAATGGTATGCTGGGTTGGTAATGAGGGAAACCGGGCTTGCAAACTGGTTCTAAACAAGATATGCACGGGTTAAAACGGATCAATTTAAAAAAAGGTTTCAAGATGCGTTCACCTATTGTTTTTCTTGGATGAACCCCTTAAGTGACAACATTAGACATTTTACTTGGATGTACACTTTATCTCACCGCGCTCAAAAGTTATTATTTTTGACATTTTTAACCCCTTGTTAGAAACTTATTTACATGCACCAATAGAAATCTATAGAGTAGTGGCTAATCTTTTTCCATTAATATTGACATTGCCCCCGTATAAAGCGTGCTGTGCGTGTCTTGGGCTAGTTGGTTTATTGGTCCTGCCCATATTTGTGGGTTCGGGCTTGTTTCTTTTGAATGAAACCCAAAAAAAAAAAGAAAAAAGTGTGCGTGTGTGTATATATATATATATATATATAAAAAGGTCTAATGATATGATTACAAGATCACAAGGTTACAACCACTTAAATATATTTGTAATTAAAAAATATTTTGGTTTTAAGTAACTATTTGTGTTAAATAGTAAGCAACTAAATTTAGGGAATGAAAATTAGTAAAGCAATGCATTCTATTATGGTTTAACTAAAAGATGTATAATTATACGTCCTTTCACATCACCATCGTAAAGGTAGTGGGCTTTAACTGATTTAATTAAAAAAATAAATAACAACTGCTGGATTTAATGTCCACAAAGCATGACCTTATTTTCGAGTTAGGAAAGAGTATATATAGGGAACCAGCTCTTGTTTATTTATTTAATTTAAAAATAAATATAAGAAGTAAAGTGAAACGTAGAAGATGAGGAAGCTTCATCTCCTTGCTTTGATTAATTTATGCGGTTGAAGCCACGTGTGAGAATAGGGATCCTTTATTAATTAATTTTTATGCAGCAACTTCTTCTTTTTCTTTTGAAAAGCAGGTCAAGGCTTGCATCAAATTAATAATCCTGTTACTTGTAATTAGTTAAAGAAAGGATAAGATCATGACAAAGATAGAAACAGAAACGGAAACAGCAAGTGAAACAGTGGAAGAGCTGTTAATGAAGATCCAGAAGCTAGAACAAGACCATCACCACCTTAAAGACAAGATATTAAACCTCCTCATGGTCATGGAGGACAATAATAATAGTAATCATAATTCTGATGATGATGATGCTTTTGAAAATTATGAAGCCTTGAGGAAGAGAGAAAGCAATAATAATAATATGATCCTTACAGTGAATCATCTGATGGAAGAAAGCCAATATGAGAATATACTCCAGTCAATGGCTCAGTCGGTTTACTTGTTTGATGTCAACAATCGCATAGTCTACTGGTATGAACCAAGTCAGATGTTTTCTTTAATCCAACACAGTCGGTTTATAAGTACTTAAAAAAATATTTTTGGTTTGCTTTCATCGGTTAATTTGGTTATGTGTCGGTTAATTCAGTTTTTTTTCACACCCTAAATGTTATCATTGTTGCCCATATAACATGTTGAAGCTAAAAGACACCTAACTTGATCATGCAGGAACCAAATGTCACAAACTCTGTATGGTTATACAGTTGAAGAAGCGTTAGGGAAAACCGCTCCTGACATTATTATAGAACCTAGATATTCAGGATTAGCTACTCTTATTATACAACGCGCTGTCAACGGAGAGACTTGGTCAGGCCAGTTTCCTGTTAGGACAAAGTATGGGGAAAAGTTTGCTGTTATTACCACTCTTGCACCGTGTCGTGATGAAAACGAAACAACTTTTGGAGTTACGTGTGTATGTGCCGATACTCGCCAGTTTCGAAAATCAAGGCTGCAATCAAGTGCTGGTGCACCCCACAGGATTGACTCTCATCAACCGCTACAGTCTGCAATCGTCTCCAAGATATCGACTTTGGTTAGTTGTATAAGTAATATTCATATCTTGGATATTAATTTTTCAGTCAAATGTTTCATTTAGGTGGTGTTTGAGATTGTATATTAAAACAACTTATGCTTTTGCCTATATTGTCATATTTCACCCTAATTAACCAAGCTTCCAAGGTTAAAATGAAAATGAAGACAAGCAACATGGATTATGATTTTAATGAGTGGAATGAAAACAGACCCGGGCTTCATAAAGTTTTATCTTTAAAAGCGGAGGCTGAGGCATGGATGGGTAAAAAGCGAATTTCTTGGCCATGGAAAGGAAACCATCATAATATTAATATAGACACTTCTTCTGGTATAAATAATAATGAGCAAAAAACCGAGCTTGTCCCACAAACCAGTTGTTGTGAAACTACAGAAGCTCCAGGGTCATCATGGTCGTATTCAAGTAGTGATTCGATAGACCTTCACATTGAAAACCTGGATGTTGAGATCTCATGGGATGACTTGATAATCCGGGAAAAAATTGGCCAAGGTACAAAAATGCTTCATAGTTTTAAGCATTAGTATCTAGCAAACACTAGCATGTACTTTTTTTTTTTCATTCTAGATTTGTGGTGTTTCAATGTTTGATATTTTACTCGTAACGTTGATTTGACAGGTTCACATGGGAGTGGGATAGTATATCGTGCTCTGTTGTATGGATCGGTATGCTTTCTATCTTAAATCCCTCTTATTATAATTTAGAAAAAAAAATTATGTTGGTTATTTTGGAGAAAGTGTCATGTATGGCTGTTGAAAATGCTAACTGTATTAAAACAATTGATATATCTTTATGTTATGTAGGATGTTGCAGTTAAGATATTTACCAAAGAAGACTACCCTAATGATGTCATACTATCATTTAGAAAAGAGGTTATTTTTTCTTGGTTTTTTTCACTTTGGTCTTTATACTGAATTTGAAAAGTCAAAGGTTTGACTTTATTTGTTTGTTTGAATGTTACGAATTGAAGGTATGTCTGATGAAGCGGCTTAGGCATCCAAATATACTGCTCTTCATGGGCTCTGTAATTTCACCTCAGTATCTATGCATTGTCACCGAGTTTCTTCCCCGGTGGGTTGACTAACCCCTATATATTTGACCATTACCAAGTGTCTTGAATACCCTTAAATAGTATAATTTGTGGATCAAAATCAATATCACTAATTTTTATTTTCATTTTATAGTGGAAGTTTGTTCAAGTTACTTCAGCGCAATACAACAAAGCTAGATTGGAGACGTCGTGTTCTTATGGCTATGGATATCGTGAGTAACATGCTAATCATGCATTTTTTAATGGTCTCTTGTTCCTAGTAGTGAAGAAAAAAAAATTCACTAGATAATAACCAAGTTTCATAATTGTTTGGTTTCAGCTTAAAAAAGTATAACCACTAAATAGTAACCAAGTTTAGCATTCCGTTTATGTCAATTTTTATAAAACTGAATATTTATAAAAACATTTCACAACATGAAACTTTGAGTGGCTTTTATAGTTAGGAAAACAATATTGAAACTTGGTTATAATTATCCTTTTATTAGTTATTGTTTCGTAAAATCAGTTTGTAAGTAAATTCTTGTATGTTTGTACAGGCACGGGCATGAATTATCTTCATAATTGCCAACCGCCTATCGTTCACCGTAATCTCAAGTCTTCAAATCTTCTGGCTGACAAGAATTGGGCACTGAAGGTGTGTTGTTTTAATTAATTTTATTTATTTATTTGTTTTCTTTCATATGGCCATATGAGTAAAAACGATTATTTGTTTGCATATGATAGGTTGGCGACTTTGGTCTCTCCCGGATCAAACATGAAACCTACTTGGCAACAAATACTGGGACGGGAACGGTACTAGAATGCTCTATTAATAAGCATCATTAAAAAGCGTTTTCATTCGTTAATCTTTTTGTTGTTTTTGTTGTGTTAGCCTCATTGGATGGCACCCGAAATTCTTCGTGATGAGCAAGTGGATGAAAAGTAAGGCTGCATCTTGTTTTTTTAATATTTGGACAACTAAAATTCATGTAAAATAATAATAGATAGTTAAAGTCTTGTTGATGTGTAGGTCTGATGTATACAGTTACGGTGTGATATTGTGGGAAATTGCCACTGAAAAGATCCCCTGGGAAAATCTCAACCCGATGCAGGTCTGATACAATGTTAAACTTTTACTTACAAAGTGTAATGCTATTTGTTAAAGAAAGTCGAAAATAAAAACTGGAATTTTATTTGTTTGAACCAGAGGTCAGTGAATCATGTTTGTATGGTAATGAAACTTGCAGGTTGTTCGAGCTGTAGGATTCGAGAATGAGCGGTTAGAGATTCCAAGTGATGTTGATCCACAATGGGCTTCTCTTATCCAAAGTTGTTGGTCAAGGTTGGTTAATCTTCGTAACTTTCTGCTGTTTAGTAAGGTCACAAGTAACCAAATACGATTGGATGAAACAACTAAAGTATATTTCCAAAAGGACTTAAACCGAGTTTCGACGAATTGAAGTCTTGTTGAGTTTATTTACTTTTGTTAACAATGATTTAATATGTCAGGACCTGGTTGCAAAGAATGACTTTTTTTTTTTCATTTTCTTGTTCAGCGAACCACGATCCCGTCCAACATTTCAAGAAATACTAGTCAAGTTGAAAGATTTGCAGAAGAAGTTTAGCAGGTCCTCTGTTGCTGCAAAAAAGGCTTCTTGATTTTGGAAAATAAAAAAAATGTTATTAGGAAGGACTGACAAAATGAAGATAAAAGAAGAGAGTAGGGTAAGGAGGGGCTGGATATATTATATAATATCAACCAAGTAATGATAGTTATAATTATGATTACATGTAAATTGCAACGAGCCTCCGCTACGCAGACTATATATGTTCGTTCACAAGAGAGATGAAAAGTAAAGGCGATGCAGTTGCTGCAATTAGGCATGTTTATATATAGATGCGCATATATCATGTCCCTGCTACCAACCATTGTTTGCCATCAATGAAATCTGTAGACAGGAAGGGTGCGGCTTGTTTGCCATTAAGTTTCTTCACCCATGGAGCCCGCCCGTGTGTACTTGACCCCGGCCCATGGCAGTTGTATTCAGCATGGTATACATTCCTACATATAAATAAAATCAGTTGATCATTAGAAACTAAACAAACTGCCTAATTATGCCTATGCATATAAACTAAGTTGAAAGTTGGAAGCTTACTCTAGACTGCCATGATGGTTCCAGTCGCTCCATCCTTCGGACCTCACCGTCTTAGACATATATGTGTTTGCAAAAACTACTCGAGAATGGTCGCCTCTAGGTCGACCTAAGAAAGCATGTCCCACTCCATAAACTCGCCCTTTTAGGAAAACAAATCCTGTGTTTTCTTTTTTACTTGTTCGGGTATGGGCTGTAACCGACCCTTGAATCTCTGTTCTTTTATCCGCAATCACAAAAATCTCACATTCCTAAATGGGTAATATATAAAAAATATGTTGATCAAAGTTATATTATATGTTTGTGGTATAGTAGGTGGTACTTACATGAAAGAGGGATCGCGCACGGCCAAAAATGACATCAACGGCACCTTGAATGTAACATCGATCATAGTAATGTCTACCTTTGTTGTCAAGAAGAGTGTTATGCGAGCTATAAAATCCGCAACTATAAAATGCAACTTTGTCAGCGCCAACATATGCTGCTACAGATTGGTTATGTGAGGTGTTAGCAATGCCTACAGGTGCATCATTCTGTCCAAAACATGAACATTCATTATAATATGTATTAATGTTAGTTCGTGCATGTTATGCATAAAGGAAATTGTACCTTGAAGGTTATACCAAAGGCAATGAAATGAGGAGCTTCAACTTTGAAAGTGGAAGATTCATAGTTGTTTTGTGAAGTATGTGACCAAACAATTGTTGTTTTAGTCCTTCCACTTCCTCTCAATAAAATATGAGGTTTTTCTCTTGGAATTGTCACCTTTTCCCTGCATCAATTCAATTCACAATTAAATAAACTATTGTCATGATTGATAATTTTTTTATCTTATAAACTTATATTTACCATTCAAACTATTACAATAGAGCGGCAGGTAAAATGATCAAACGTTGATAATTAAATTAGTTGAATCACCCGTAGGTTCCTTTCTTGATACGAATGACTACCCAATCCTGATTCCCATCAGGAACCGAATCAATAGTATCTTGTATTGACCCATTAGTATCAACCGTAATTGTTTTTCCATTTCTGATTTTTTAAGTTAGATCATCCACGGAGGATGGACGAAAACCTCTAGCATTGGCACCATCAAAGAAAAGTGTAGATGTGATAAACACGAATACATATAGAACGTTTAACGTCTTAAAGAGGCTTACTTGTAAACGAAACATAGCAAAATTTTTTAGGCAATGTGGGATGAAAGTACATGACTTTGAAGTTTGTTTTTTATGGTTTAAAGGTCATGTTTTTTTGTAAGGTGTTAATAGCGCCTTTTCCCTCCAACAATGCTTGTGTGGTTAATAGTTGATATCACTTTTTACTTCCCATTTTTAAGTCATTTGTGTTCCATCTAGGAGATGATTTGTGTATAATGTTAAAAGACATAATTCATTTTATAAATCCAATCAAATAATAACTGTACATTAGTAAATAATCAAATAGTTAAAAAAAATTAATGTATTTATGGTCTCTATAATAAAGTTAGTAGGATTTTTTGATGGTTAAGACATACAAATGTGTCTTTTGATAACACAAATTGTCGTATTCTGCATGCATCTTAAAGTCCATGAAATTCGTAATACCTATGTTAGATGGTTGTTTAACAAAAATAGTAAAATACTATAATCATCATCACTTGACTAATGATCCAAACAATCTAAGACTAAACTGCGCATTTTGTTCTTGTGATTTGTTTAAATTTGTTATATCAATCCAATAATTTAATTAAACTTCATCTTTTCAATCCCCAATGTTTCATTCATGTTGCAATTAAAATGTTAATTGGGGTAACAAACCAATTGAAATTTTAACTTTCAATGTAAAGCACTAGAAAAAACATATTTTATCATTATTCGACAACTTAAAGACGTTTCTATTGTTGTAAGTATATGGGCGGGACACATACCAACATATGATATCATGTCTGAGTCCAATCATATTGAAATTTCAATTTTTCTCGCTACATTTCTAATCGGAACAAAGAAAAAAACAAAACATTGTTGAAGATTTGGGAGCTATATACATAATAAACGTGATGGTGTGTTGTGTTTGACCCTACTTGTACAAAGAATCAGAGGCCAAAATGAACAATAAGGTCCATTTTTGATGGAAAGAGTTTCCAACATATAACTGTTTTTGGGTCCAATTGTTTGTGGAATCTTTCCATTAATCATGCGTGCTCTTTGCATTTTTATTTCTATTTCCTTTTAAATCCATTGTCTTATATGTTTCAATTAGTTAAAATTTTTGTTTGAATACTCTTTGGTAAAGGTGACCCGTTTCGTCAAATTATATTATCATTGTCTTGTGAAGGTGTCGTTCATGTCACATGGGTATGATAGCGTTGTGAACACCTCACCGCCTCAAACCAAGTGACATCGAGGCCAAGCACTATATGCATAATGACGTGATCCACAAATTGTTATTGGGTCCACCCCACTAACAATAATCACAAATTAATTTTTGTTCTTTTGTTTTTTTTTTCTTTTCTTTAATATATAATTATGCATAGTTAAAGCATATCGCTTAAATTAATGGTTGGCTAGTTACCCTATGTGACAATGATGTGACACAATAACTAGCTCTTTCTAGTTATCCCACAACACACAACATTAGTGTCACACCCCAACCTAAGGCGGAAATGCCGGGGTGCGAACCGTGGTTCACAGCTCACAAGGTACTATCTTACAATGTAAAATATAACAATACCTAATTAATTCATTTATTTTAAAATTCAAATAATGTACACAAGTTTCAAAATATAACAATAACAATTCGAAACAAATAAATAATCCCAAACTAAATAATAGAGCCATAAATCTTTATTTTGTTTCCTAAGGTTTTTCTATACGTTTTTCACTTTAGCTTCAAATCAACTGGTAACTTGCATATGCGTAGAAAATAAACAGCGATTTATCAACAACACATGTTGAGTGAGATGATCATCAGTTTTGACACTAATAATAATATGTAATGAATAATAACTGCGCAAACAAAATAATGTGAGTAATAATCAATCAAACCGTGAGCAAATAATATGTCAGTTGACCATGCATACAAATGTGATTGTCGGTTGACCATGCCTCTAGAACACGGGCTATGGCTACTAGGACGGCGTATGATCATACTATAATGTGATTATGATGGACCTCTCCGAACATGATAGAATGTAAGCACATAAGCAATTAACAAATAACATTTGATTGAATACACACAATCATTTGTTTGCTAGTTTTGTGTATGCATGTAATATAAAAGGAAGTATTAGTGCGAATATATGTCCCCAAAACATTTAAAAAAAGTAAAATACAAGGGGAATGATATCTCACCTTGACGATTAAGTGAATAAACTAAGAGATAGAATAAACGAGCAAAGTTAACATGACAAGTTTCTGATCCAACCAGACCTGAGACTTATACAAAATAAATTAGAGTCAAAACCGAGAACATAGCCACTAGAATCAATCCAAAAGGAAGTATAGAACTCTGGTTATGAGGTTTTCAGTAAATAAGCGAGCTGGGTGTAACACCACGAGAAGACCCTGTTCAATTTTGGACCAAAAACGACAATTTTGAAACCTAAAGGACTAAAAATGAAAATTTTGATTTTTCCAGACCCATCGCGCTACGCGATGGACAAATAAACAGGATCATCGCGCTACGTGATGCAGATTCCCAAAAGCTAAGAAAAAGGGGGCACCGCGCTACGCGACGACCCATGATCAAGAGGGCATCGCGCTATGCGATACCCCATTAAGCAACCACGTGTCACCACGTGGCAACACCTTAGCAATTGCGGTGTCGCGCTACGCGATGGCCCTGAGAAAAGACCATCGCGCTACGCGACGGTCCCCAAAACTTTGCTTATAAAAGGGGCTACGGGATTGAACTTTATTCATCACAATTTCACACTTACAATCACATACTTAACATTGGAGATCGTGCCCGGCTGTCGTGAAGTTCGAGGTTCAGTTTTCTTGAAGTTCGTGCGAGAATCGGAGTTCTGACGCTTCGTAGATCGGTTAAGCGAAAAGGAAAACAAGGCTCTGCCAATCAAGTTGTCAATCTGCTTTAGTAATTAGCATTCCCGAGTACCGGTATAAGGTAGGGGTTCTGCCTAAATATTATTTTATTATTATATTATATGGCTTAGACCATAGTCAGGGGTATAACCCAAAACCTTGATCATTATTATGATTATAAATGCAAAGGTTATAGTTAAAATAATGTTTCTTCATGATTAAAAAACATAAGCTTTTACATACAAGCAGATATAGTAGTTTATTCATAATTAAGAAACGTAAGATTTTACATACCAGGGTTATAGTCAATACAATGTTTCTTCTTGATGAAGAAACCTATCAATAGATGTTTCTTCATGAAGAAGAAACTTAACTCATGATAAAGAGTACGGGTCTAAATATTTTATTCAAACAAAAGATCAGTCAAGGTTTATAGCTATCAAAACCAGACTAAAGGTTTGTAGCTGGATCAAGAGACGATCCGGGTATTTATATAAACTTACTTTATTATAGATCAATCATCATTCATTCGCAAGGGTTTTCAAACGAGATCACCACATCATTCAGAAAAGACAATCACAATCACATGTGAATACGTTAAACCTTTTACAGTCAGATAAACGGGTTGTTTATCTTAAACAGTCAGTCAAATATGAGATTACCTGATCTCTACATTTTAAGGGATTACGTGATCCCTAAGTCACAAGGTAGATAATAAAAGCAACTCAGACCGAGTACACATGTGTCTGGATCCAAACATATCTGTAAACCTATCAATCAAGGCTACGTAGCCGCAGGCTAACAGACATAACGAAAGTTCTCCAAGGAGGCATCAGTTCTTGGAGAACCATAATTGTGTGTGTATGGCAGTGGCACAAGTTCCCATAAATAAGAGACGTTTCTGCTGAGTTTGTTCCAAAAGTATCTTGTCAGTCAAATGTTTTCAGAGTCAACGATTCACCAGCATATCGCTGGCGTATTTTCCCCTCATTACAGGAAAGCAAGTATAGCATAGATAGCAAGGCATAAGAGTCACTCTTGAAGTTAGATGCTCGCAGGTAGAGATGACTCAGTTTTAAATAAATAAACAAGAATAAACCAAGGTTTGTAAATCAAATACTTGGATATTTATATCCAAGAGATTTTCAAAATAAATTAATATTATAATCAAAGACTTCCGCTAATAACCCTCAACTCTGATATATTTTCAAAACAGATACCAACTAACGGGCGTCGCACCCAGGCCTTGAGTCGGGGTGTGACACTAGGACTGACCGGAATCCGAACAGTGAGTCGGGAGTCGGGTTTTGGTCAATACACTAAAATCTCGAAATAAAACTAAAAGTATTCTGGACCGAAAGCTAATTCCGATCAGAATATATAGTAATTGAATAATCATTAAAATTGACTTTTATGCCCCTAAACAGGTCGGAAAGCAATTGGCCGACGAAACCCCATCAACCAGTAAAAGTGATTGAGGGCTTTTGTTCTATAGATAAAAACCTACAATTTTGAAGAAGACAACTTACCCCGGAGATGAATAGAGGAATGGGAAAATCATGGTCAAAGAAGCCTTGAACACCAAAGTTAACTAGTCTTGAAAGAATTCGATTAAACTTGAAGAATATGATACTGGGGAAGAAGAATTTCCTGGGTTTGATGTTATGAACGACCAAGGACAGTAGTTTTAGGGTTTTAGGTTATGTTAGTTTAAATAATAAAGTCCATAAATTCGTTTATTGGTAAACGAACTCGTTTAGGAAACAAAATAATCAATAAATGACAAAATCATGTCAAATATATTAAAGATCTTGTCTTAAGCATTAAGAAAACGACTTGGGATATTTTAAAACATTAATTGACATAA
This sequence comes from Bidens hawaiensis, assembly GCF_021521415.1. Lineage (NCBI taxonomy): Eukaryota > Viridiplantae > Streptophyta > Magnoliopsida > Asterales > Asteraceae > Bidens > Bidens hawaiensis. The sequence continues at coordinate 209,640 of NW_027495490.1, forward strand.
CTTGGAGCTTAAGTTTAGTTAATTTAGTCGAAAATATGAAAGAATTGGCAAAATTAGTCCCTGTAATTTTCGAAAATGCATTTTTAGCCCTTTTAAGCGATTTTAAGAGTTTCGAATGACTATTTGGCATAATTGAAAATTATGGAACTATAAAATAGGTTAAACCAAGTTAAATATCAATAAATACAAGTTTTAAATAGTTCGAAAGATCCGAATTACATTCTTGAATCGGTTTAAACATAAACGAATACAAATACGAAAAACCCGAAATGTTACAATTAGTGTGTACAATGCATAGTGAAGTGAAAATAAAACAAAGAGAAATAGTCTTGAGGAAAAACCACTTATGGTCATTTGTCCATGACTTGGCTTATCTTTATCTTTTTGCTCATTACTTATGGATCCCATAACCCTAAGTGTAGCCTAAGATATACGCTTTTTAAGTTGGATCATTTTATCTTATTTGTCTTCACCTAGAAATCTAAGTACGAGTCAATAAGCTCTTTAACCAACTTCGTATCGTTCGCCTCACTTGAAAATAACTCAAATTTGAGGTTTTAGGATAAACATCAGTATCAAATGGTGGCACTTGTAGATATCCGTCACATAGAATGTTTAGGATATGGACATAGTGTATGCTTTACTTCTTTTGAGCTAGTTTGTTGTATGTGTCAAATGGGAACCGTCCCTTGTGAAGATAAACCATGACTCTTATCTCCCACCTCATATATGCATAGGATGTTAAGATATAACAATGTTTGATTAGACATGATGTCGTTTTTCGAGAAGATGATAAACACATATCCAAATATATCATCTTCAAATGGTATCGTAACAACTATGAGATGCTAGTCAAAACAACTATCAACAACTTATAAGTAACAAACTGAATTACGAGATTAAAGAGTCCTTGAGAGTTTAACACACATTGCGTCTAACTCGTTAAGACTACAAGTCTAACCGATCACAACAATGCGTCTAGGGGTATTCATCGGATTGGATAACAAATTGTTCGGCTTATTCGGTTCAGATTGTTCGGATTTGGAATTTTTAAGACCCTATCCGAATTCGGATCCGATCCGAATTAGGAGCATACCTATCCGAATTGATTTAAGATGGATTAGGATAATCAAAAAAACCCGAAATAAGTTGTATAACATTAAAAACAAACGTCTAATTAAATAGAAATACAAAACTGGAAAGTTAAAATAAAACACACACAAAAAAAAGTCAAACTTCAAACAAAAGTCGAAATAAATCCATGATCCATCATAATTCTAAAAATTAAAACATATACGAATAAAGCCAAACTTGAAAATAATTATTAAGTCACATGTTATTTATTCGGATATCTGAATAATCTGAATTATCCGATTTTTTTTGAAATCCCTACCAATCCTAATCCGAGTTAGTTATTTGGATATTCGGATCGATCCAATCCAAATATCTGAATAAGAATTCGGATCAGATATTCGTATTTTAATTTTTTTCAGATTTCGGATTTTTTGAACATCCGAAGTTATGTCCAATGATAGCTTGTTTTAATTTTGTAAGTCCTTTTGAAGAAATAACTTGAAGGTCCCCATGATTTCCTTCACATGGAAAGTAACACCCAACAGAACAGAATTCAACACATTCTTTCTTGTTCCTTCACCACCCAACACCTCCTTCCCTAGGGTTCCACTATAAAACCCCATTTTCCATTCGATTTCAATCCAATCAAACAACACACAATCCCTAAACCAAACCCTAACAAGATTCTTCATCTTACAAGCAAGAATCAAGATTTTGATTTGGGCATTTTTGATTTTGTGAAAATTTTCATTTTCCTTTGTGTTTTCAATTTGGGTATTTCTATTATACCTTATATGGAGTAAAAGATTTGAACTTTAAAGCAAATTCAAGATTTTCTTGAGTTGGGTATTTTGATTTTGTCAATTTTTGGGTTTTTCAGTTTGGGTATTTCTTACTTGTCTAGTTTTTGAGTAAAAGATTTGAACTTTAAAAGAAATTCAAGATTTTCTTGATTTGGGTATTTTATGATTTCTAGTTTTGGTTTTTCAATTTGGGTATTGGTTACCTGTCTAGATTTTAAGTAAAAGATTTGAACTTTAAAAGAAATTCTTGATTTTCTTGATTTTTGATACTAGGTTGACTATGGCAAAAGTGTATAACTTTGCTGTTGGATTTGGTGTGAGAAATGTGGGATGGTAGAAGGGTTGATGAATCTGCTTTCTGTGTGTTGGAAGAAGCCATTCGTTAAGGGTGACAGTAGCCAAACCACTGCTGCTGTTGGTGTTAATGCTTACAATGGCGAAGGAGGTAACTTTGAAAAAGACGGGTTGCTGTGGTATCGAGATATTGGCAAGTACGGTGGCGGTGAGTACTCCATGGCTGTTGTTCAGGCTAACCAGGTGCTTGAAGACCAGAGCCAGATTGAGTCTGGTTCTTTTGGTACATTTGTTGGGGTCTATGATGGTCATGGAGGGCCTGATGTCGCCCGATACGTTTGCGATAACTTGTTCAGGAATTTCCAAGGTTTGTTCTACTTTTATGTTGTGATATGGAATATAGTTTCTGTTGTGACAACATGTAATAGATATTTGTGTTGTTGAAGCTACTATGCAATTGATTGTGCAAAACTGACCTTAAAGACTTGCTTACACAAAAACTAGAGACTTTAATATTTTACAAATTAGGTGGTTAATATACAAAATGTGCATCCGAGCGCCTTCCAAGTGCACGTATTAAGCAATTTGGTTTCTTTTAGAGTGTATGATTGATTTCAGAAGGCGTTACCGATGAGCTAAACTTAGAAAATTGAGTTAAGTATGGACAATTGGTGATTGATTGAACTCAAAGTGAGTTCATTTCTATTCCAAAATATGGTTTGAAAATGTGCTTTTGATAGTTTGATGCTATGACCTTTGCGTTTTTACTAAAACAGGTGAATATTTCAAATACCTCTGTCCCAAGTAAATGCAGAAATCTTTGGATTTACTTATTTATCTATTAGTAATCGCTACAAAGTATTGATTTTTATTTAAAAATATGGATACTTAGTAGCAGCTAAAACTCATTAAAGCATGTAGAAGAATTTCTTACTCAAGTTCTACATTAACTAAACATTCATGATGTCAGAGGCTGTGTGACAACTGAAATACCACAAGCTTAGTTTGAGTACACAGAAAAAGAACATTTTTTAATATATATTTTCTAAGTGGTGGGATCTAAGCAAAATGGATGGGTTTCAGGTTAACGGGTGAAAATCGCCCCTGGTCAAAAACGTGTATTTTTATGTGCAGGCCGTATCAGGTCAGGTTGACCTGTCAACATTTCTTTTCTATCTTTTTGAATTTTGTAAATATTTAATGTTTTAAACATTATTGTTAAAAGTATTTTACAAAAATAGTAATATATAACTTCTTTCTAAATCAACTGGTTCATGGTGTTGTACTCATTTCGATACACATCAAGCGAATTTTGACTCGTTTAACCAGTTTGACCTGCTTCAAAATATATTGCAACCTGACTTGACCCGTTTTACTACTAACAGGTTGAAAATGTGCCTATGGCTCGAAGAATAAAATAAAGATTCTTATGTGATTGTTCTTAGGTTTGGTGTTTATGCAGTAACATCAGGCGAGGATTACGGTGTGGTGACCCCAGAGACCATAAAAAAGGCATTTCTTCAAACGGAGAATGGATTCACTGCTCGTGTATCCCAGTTATTTAATGCGTGCCCCAGCATTGCAACCGTTGGATCATGCTGCTTAGTTGGAGTAATATATCAGCAAACTCTTTTTATCGCAAGTCTTGGTGATTCCCGTGTTGTTCTTGGTAAAAAAGTTGGTAACACGGGTGGTATGGCGGCCATACAGCTGTCATCGGAACATAATGCAAATCTTGAGGAGGTTAGGCACGAATTAAAAAATCTACACCCGCATGATTCCTCAATCGTTGCCTTGAAGTATGGAGTTTGGCGGGTCAAAGGCATTATTCAGGTTATTCACATTTTTATATTTTGATGAGAACAAATATAGTTTTTGTGTGAGGAGGATTAATTGTATGTATACAGGTTTCAAGATCCATTGGGGACGTTTATATGAAACATGCAGAGTACAATAATGATCAAATAGCACAAAAGTTTCGACTTCCTGAAGCAACGGTTATGCCTATTTTGTCTGCTACTCCGTCAATCCTTACACATGATATCCACCCGAATGATTCTTTTCTTATATTTGCTTCTGATGGTTTATGGGAACACCTGAGTAATGATGAAGCTGTGGAGATCGTTCACAATAATCCGCGCGCTGTAAGATTCTCTTGTCTTTTTTACAACTTATGAATTTAGGGGTGTAAACGAGCTGAGCCCGAGCTAAACCAGGCTCAAACTTGGCGCGTTTTTTGACTTATGGGAGCTCGAGCTCGTGAGTTGTTTTTTCAAGCGCGGGCTCGACTCTCTTATTATATATTAATCAATTAACGTACATTTTTTTTATTATTTTATATATTATGAGACGAAACCTTAAACGGCTTGAGCTCGTGTAGTACCTTAAATGAGCCAAAGCTTGGCTCGAGCTAGGCTGCACAGTAATGAATTTAATACATAGAAGTCCAAAAGAGGTGAAACTTATAAATACACAAAGCTCGTTAAGGCTCGATGACTAAACAAGCATTAGTTGAGACTTGGGCTCGAAAAAGATTGGCTTGTTTCTAGCTTTTTATGGATGTGAGCTTGAGTAGCTCGCGAGCAGCTCGGCTTGTTTGCAGCCCTAGTTGTGATTGTAGTTTAGAAATAAGCTATAACGGTGATGGCATTATTATTGTTTCAGGGGATAGCAAAGAGGCTAGTGAAAGCTGCTCTGCAGGAAGCAGCGAAGAAACGAGAAATGAGGTATTCTGATTTGAAGAAGATCGATAAGCGAGTGCGGCGTCACTTCCATGATGATATAACTGTAATCGTATTGTTTTTAAACTACGATCAAATATGTAAAGGAGGCACCGGCGGTCCTAGTGTCTCTCTTCGAAGCGCGTTGGAACACTAAATCAGGTTCAGATGTACTACTACTACCACCAAGGTTCGGTTCTATTTCATTCTATTCTATAGATATAGAGTTCGATTTTATCATTAAATTAAATGAAGAGGATGAGGTCATAAAACCGAAAACAAAAACATGGGATATGTTGTTGAATCTTTGTAATATCTTATCATAACCATTCGTATATTTTTTTTTTCCTTCTTTCATATTGTTGTATTTTATGCGTTAGGACTTATAGTTTAGAATCTTAAGTTGGTTAAAAGTAGTGTGTAATAAGAATTTTTTTTATTATTAATTTTGTACCCGTACTTTACATTTTTTAGTATCGGAATTATCCAACTCAATATGTGTCGTGTCGCAAAACGCCTGTGATGGAAAAATCTACAACAAATATGGAGTCATGCTTAACTGAGTTTTGAAAATGTTTTGGTAGAGAAATAGTATCACCTGCCTGCTGGGAAGGTTTTATAATATCCAGAAATTTCGTTTTGATCAAACAAATAATAACAATAATAATAGTAACAACTTGTCTTAAATGAAAGAAAACTTAAGTTTGAAAATGAAAATTTGCACTCAACAAGAGTAGGGTGCAATATGCATTTCTCATTTGTTCTGGGTTGGGCTGTAACTTTTGTTGGGCTTTGATGAATAGGTATCCTTAAAATCTTAAATATATATTTATACCAAATTAGTTCATTTGAAACTGTTGCTTGATATCAAGGAGCCTGCGTGCAAATGCAAGTTTGAAGTTTGTACTTTGTATATGAAATTAGTCAATTATAAAAGATGTATAAATAAACTAACATTGGATTTGTATGATACAAAATTGGTTGATTAACGAATCGTAGTTTACCGTGCTTACTCGTTTCACTTTTATCCGATATATTAAGTCATTTTTATAAAATATGGGGCCGCAAAAAAATATCAAAAATCTCTTTGATTTAAAACCAGTTTGCCGGTTTAAACCGATATTTTAGAAAAAAAAAAAACGGTGGTACGATGTTTTAACAACCCGCCCAAAAATACCGTTTGCCTTGCGAATATCCGGTATAACCGGTCGGTATGTATCGGTTTTTAAAACATTGGAAAATATCCATATTTAATATCTGATTTACTTCATCAGGCTTTCTGTTTCGAGTTTACTTCATGGAAACATATGCTTTACCTCCCTCTCCATCATCGGTTTTGGTATTATGCTTTGGTTGTCGTATTAGTAATGTTGGTACCCGTAACCATTTAGCCAATTTGATACCTCTCTTGTATATGTACTCGGATCGATGGAAACATATGCTTTACCTCCCTCTCCATTATCGGTTTTGGTATTATGCTTTGGTTGTCGTATTAGTAATGTTGGTACCCGTAACCATTTAGCCAATTTGATACCTCTCTTGTATATGTACTCGGATCGATGGAAACATATGCTTTACCTCCCTCTCCATTATCGGTTTTGGTATTATGCTTTGGTTGTCGTATTAGTAATGTTGGTACCCGTAACCATTTAGCCAATTTGATACCTCTCTTGTATATGTACTCGGATCGATTCAACTAATTTGTTATTCGCATCGGTGCCAGTACCAATATCATTGGAGACATGGAAAAAAAATGGGTATCGTACCGAAATACCCGTACCGTACCAATTAATCATTGGAGACATAATTAATCATTGGAGACATGGAAAAAAAAGTTGGTACCGTACCGAAATACCCATACGGTACTAATAAATTGGCACGCTACTCGATACTCTATTTATTGATTTTTGGTATGGGTACAATCTGAATCAGGTATGCATATGGTCCGGATAGGGATACTATACAGATCTCATCCCTACTGCTAACCAAAGGTGCTACCCCAAACGATGTTGTTTAGTAGTTTTCGACCACGTAGGATAACAGGATGATAAATTTGAACAGTGTTGATTAAGTGTGGCAAACCTCCTAACTTGGATTAATGGAATGCTATCATGTGGTCTTAAATGAAATCCAAATATCCAAATGTGCCAATAAACAGTAAGATCACCAACAATTATTGTTGTATAAATAATACTATATATACGTAGGAAAATACTTAATTTTGGAGAAGCAATTGTACGTTGCCTATATATAAGAGGAATAAATTTAATCCAGGCATTATGATATACAAATATGTCATTTCATTATCATAGAACGCTATTTTCATAAAGTCACACACTTCACCTATAAAACTTCAATGTTACAAGGTTGTAAAAGTGTAGAAACATGAACACATACAAACTAATGCATTGCAGACATAATAAAAATTTATTTATGTAGTTTCTCAATAAATTACTCTTTTAACACTTGTAACAAATTTTTAAGGTTAGTGATGCATGTTCTGTAACCACAAATATGACTACTTATACTTAGAGCTTACAGACTTGTAAAGTGAGCAATTATATAATCAACATTTACCACATATATGGAAGTAGTTGATAATGATATAAACAACAAATCAATTGCATATGGATAATGGATGGATGGTTATTTTACAGGAAATAGAAAAGTCTAGATTTGGGGAGGGGCATAATGGTAATTGGCAATGATGGGACCAAAAACAAAACATGCAACATGCAACATGCCTTTTGTTTTTTAAAGTGACTACTACTGCAACTCAACTAGAATCTTTTACCACTGACACTCGATTCATAAATGTCGTCTAAAATTATACACTTTCCTTTTCTTCAATCGCCTCATTCCTCCAATTTATATATTATTATTATTATTATTATTATTATTATAACAAATTAAACTAATAAGTTTTAAGAGGGACTTTAGTTAGAAAGATACAAAAGTATAGGGGTTAAAAGGAAAACTACACATTTAAATGAGACAGTGTGTGAGATTCCCTATTAATTTCCTCTCACAAAACCTTCATATATATTCATCAAACAACAAATTAAATTATATATTATCAAGTAACTTCAGCCTAGCTTCAAGGTATTATTGTTCATCTTTTAATTCTTTCTTTGATTCATACTGTGTTTTTCTTCATACAATAACCGGATATATGTACTGGCATTTCAATGAGACGTATATCTTACTTACTGAGTACGTTTGTTTGTTTGTTTACTGACGTTTGAACCGGATTGTTTAGATGATGGCGTTAAATTCGGATCCCCTTCGAAGAAGAAAGAAGAAGAAAATCCAAACGCAAACGCAAACGCAATCAACGGATCAGATTATCCCATCGTGGAAATCCGAAGCTCAACAACAAGTATACAACTCCAAGCTATTACAAGCCCTCCGCCACCTCCAAATCACCTCCACCCCAGCTTCAACCGTTCGTGAGACGGCTGACCGAGTCCTAGCAGTAACGGCCAAAGGACGAACTAGATGGAGCCGAGCCATCCTCAAAAATAAACTCAAGCGGCTTAAATTTAAAAAGAACAATAAAAGGCAGAGAGCCTCGGCTGCAGGAAATAGTCGAATAAAAAAGCCGCGACTTAATGTTTTGAGGCTGAAGACCAAAAATTTACCCGCGGTGCAAAGAAAAACACGAGTGCTGGGACGGCTAGTTCCTGGTTGCCAAAAACAGCCGTTGCCGGTTGTGTTGGAAGAAGCCACGGATTATATAGCCGCCCTTGAGATGCAAGTTAAAGCCATGGCTGCTCTTGCAGACCTTCTCTCAGCCGCCTCCACTTCGCAGCAGCCTCCGAGCTTGTGATATCGGCACTTTCTTTTCTTTGTTTTTTTTTTTCGTCCATGTCCGGCACTGTGTAATTAAATTCATTCTCCTCTCTTTTATTTTTTAATATTTTGTTTTTTATTTGTGTTACACCCACCAAAGGTAAAAATCTGAGTGTCCAAGTGTCCATTTCCATGATTCTTTACAAAGGAAATGACCAAAGTGTTCATTTTTAAATTCATTTGACTTGCTTGCTTAATAATCATTGTCCGGATTTTTAAACTAATGAGATCACACAGTCGAGACACCCGGATATTTTGAAAACCGACAGGATCATTTAGGTGTCTCGACAGGATTTTTTGGTGTTTTGGTGAGATTCTTCCTATCTTCCGACAAGATTATTAGTTTCCGACGAGATTTTTTGGTCTTTCCACAAGAATTTTTTTGTCTTCTGACGAGATAAACTTTTGGTTTCCGTCAAGATTTTCTGACAAATTGCAAAATCCTATTGGTTGAAAATCTCGTTAGGTGATGATTATTGAGTAGATGTGTCGACTGGATTTGTGACAGACATTTAAAAAAAACCCCTAGTTAAATAGACATTTTGTTTATTTGACTGGTAAATGAATATTTTGATCATCTAATTTCCCTTTAGCACATCATAGGAGAATCGTTTTTTTATTTTAATTGGAAATTTTTGGACTAATTACAATTTTATTTCTAATACATGCCTACATACAATATAAAACCAACCTTATCCTCTATAATAATTAATTAGGGTAGGGTATTTGTTATTTCATGCTATAAAGAGATTTATAGATTAGTGATCTATGTGCAATTAACCCGATAAATGATATTAAAGAAATATGTATACAGAAGACGACATATATATAAAAGTCGATCAAGTTGCAACTTTTTTGGAAAGCCTGGCTAATGTTGCCGTCGGTGTGCGGCTAATTTTGAACCATTGCTTATTTTAGTAACCACTTGAATTATAAAATCATACTTTACAACTCAGTGCTTAGGTACTTTTTTATGTTATGTTCATTGACATGTCTAGGTTATAGTTTATAAATTAACAAGGTCTTTGTTTGAGTTGTAACACAATAATTGAGATTCTCCGACTTAACTTTACATGATTAAAATACAAATGCTTAACACCACCCCTAAATCAACCAATTATTGGTTTTCTATCAATTTTATAACACTCTTTTTGGAAGGAGATTGGTACCGTATTCGTATCGAAAACCAATAGAGCTGAGTACCGAGTACCGTACCGAACTTATTGGTATGGTGCGGGTACAGGTATTTCGGTACGAACCCGCTTTGGTACAACTTTGTTTTGTTTTTTTGTTTCAAATCTTCAATGATCTAGGTATCGGTACAAGTATGATTATCAAATAAACTGCATCACTACATTTATTGGTATGGGATGGGTACCAAATTAGCTAAATTGGTATGAGAATTGGTTGAACTATATGATTAATAATTGGTTGAACCCTTTTTTTTTCAGTTGAAAGTTAATCTTGAAACGAGTTATCAAGAAAGTTGAATGGCTAAGTGAAAATGCTTAATTATTTAGTACTTAATTAATAATTTGAATGTTTATATTCATCTATTTAGTAGTTTATTTATTTGCATGTTTATCTTACTAGTTTGAGTCATAATATGTTAGGAAGTTAATTAGTATAAATAGTTGGTTAGGGTATGTAATTAGTTAATATCAAAATTTGTATTTGTGCTCTTAGGTCTGATTTCCAACAATTTTAAGACGCAAATATGGTAGTTCCCAATAAAACCTTTACATATTCCAAGCGTATACAAATTACCGAAATACCAGTATCCCTACCTGTACCCCTAAATACCGAATCCTAAAATTTTGGTACCGATACCCATATAAGATAAGCCAAATTGACATGGGTACGAGTATTCGAGAAAAAAAAATCTCTATCCCACATTTCATTAAATGCATTATTCCTCTACCCACTTGAAATTCGACCCCTTTTGCATCATTTTTTTAAGAAATTAAACCTTACATCAAATTATAGTTTTAAAATATGTTTGGAATGCATTGGTGAAAGATGTGGGTTATGGTTATTTGAAGGACTAAAAAAGGTGTAATGCGGTTAAAGTTAAAATCATGGATACATGTGGTTTTGTCATATGAAAGCCGAACACCAACCAAAGCTTTTTGCCACATAAGCAACCAACTGTCTTCATCTTTTTAAATTCTAATTAAATAAAAAATTGTAGGCATGAAAAAAGAAAAGGACATTGGTTAGTATACACCACATGGAGGGGTCATGATAAAGACAAAAAACAGGTGATAATTTATATACTTTAAAAAATAAACACCTTTTTTATTTCAAATTTATGTTAAAAGTATATGCTACTATATATATTTGTAAAACATAAATAAACTTTACATAAATATATTGACATGGTCTAATTCATGAAATATTGTAGCTTATATTATATTAGGGTTATATTATGGGTGCTATATATAAAACCATAACCGAGTTCATGCATAGTGCCTATACTATCACTAGTTTAACTAATGGTCTAATACTCCCCTGTAAAATAAGCTCGGGAGTTGGGAGAGATTAAGTTTGTAAAAGTAAAAATACTAATTAATTAACATTAAAGCAAGCACTTAAAACTAAACCAGTACAACCCTAGTTGTATGTAAGCCCAATTGTTTGATATTGGCCCAAGTGTTAGATCATTTTAAGTGAATGATGAATCAATCAGACCCAAATTCAGAATAGAATAGGCCTAGTTCAAAATTAATTAGCAAACCTAGGGCCGTCCAAACTCCAAACCGTTCGCGGCTCGAACTCGCTCGCTGTTCGTTCGGAAATTGTTTGGAAAATGCCCGCTCATTTTTCCGCTCGATTGTAAACGAGCTGCTCTGCTCGGTTCGGTTTGTAAACGAGCCAAGCAACGACCAAAGGTCTGCTCGTTTCAGTTCGGCTCGAATATTTTTAATTTATTTTATACATAATTATATATGAACAAATATATAAATTTGTAGACAAACACATAAAATATAAGTATACATTCTTTAAACCCTTTCAAAATTTTCATATTCCGTCAATATTATAGTATCATTAGTTCGATTCAAGTTTTCATAATACTAAAAGTTTGTTTGCATTTTATTATATCTCACTTTAAACTTTTTCACCTTAAAAATTAAAACCTATTATATGTTTGTCTAAAAATTATAATAAGTAATATAAATTTTTTACAAATTATATTATTTATAGTCTTCAAACTTGTTTTTTATTGAAAATTTTAGAGTGAAAAATAAATAAATAATGCTCGAAAATCATTTGATGTTCGATCGAAAAATGCTCGGTTAGATTTTGGCTCGTTTTGGTTTTCGCTCGGTTCGAATTTCAATCGTTCGGTTCGGTCGGTTGTAAACAAGCCAAGCAACGAGCAAGTCTTCGCTCGATTCGGCTCGGCTCGTGAACAGGCCTAAGCAAAACCATGACACTCAAATACGCGTACTATACAGCCGGCCCAATGCCCATCCAACACAAGCAAGAAGCATGTGCAACGTTAGGCAAAAGCCATGTAACACAATTTTTTCCTAGTTTCCTTCCAATTCCTTTCAATTACCGCATTAAATTAAACTCAAAGGCTAGCATTGCGAATGAGATCATGAAGAATGCGATGAATATAGTTGGTGGGTGCATAGCTTTATTTTATACTAGGTTAGATCTCGTGTTGCACACGGACGGAAAATATATAAAACTTAATGTATGTATATCTACGTCTATACTATATATAATGCATGAGACAAGGGTAAATTAAAACACTTGATTTTAAGCGTTTTACAAATTCTAATGCATAAAATACATGTGTTAATAGTGGTAAACTTGTCTTTTAAACATAACCATAATTTACCCAACTTACAAGTTTACCTCCTCATCTTTAACCATATTATGTTTTTAATTTCAGTTTTAAACTAACTTCTCATCCATGATTTTTAAACGACAATAACTTTTTCATACGTTAATATTTTTGTAGAAAAATTATACCATAAAACGAACATTTTATTCTCTTTAATTTGAATATGAAATTGTTATAATTTTAAAATTTAAACAAATTAATATGTTACGTAGGGGCGTTCAATGCCAATTATGATGGTTTTTAAGTTAAACTTGTGAACCTAACGTTAGTATTGTTTTTTGTCGTCCAAAACCAAAACTTAGCCACTGAAAATTGAAACTAAACTGTTACTTACGGTATGGTTCCGGTTTGGTTTCACAATTTAAGATATGATAATAAATGTTTAAAATAATTAATAATTTAAATGTACCATCAATCCTAACTAAGCATCAACAAAATATGATACCTTAGAGGATCATAATATGAAAAATGATAATTTTAGTCACATAAATGGAAGACCTAAGACACGAAATAATAACAAGAACAAAGATTCCTACAAATCATGCTGGAATTAGATTAATATAAAGTTGTTATATCCAAGTTTATTTGTATCTAAAAAGACTTTGTTCAATTGTATTTTAACTATATCTAATATATATAACAAAACATATCTAATATTAAATAATAAAAGAAATTAAAATGCATTCAACATTTACAGTCTGGTCTGGTTTCATATGGCCGGTTTTCGGTATAAACCGCGAACCAAACCATTGATTATGGTTTGAAATTTTGAAATTGACCAACCGACCAAAAGTAAAATTATCAACTGTGAAACCACACCGATATCTGGTTTAAACTGTTTCACGGTTTTAAATCAAACCAGAACCATAAACACTCAAAAGTGTTATGTGATTAAAAGGGTCTGCTTTCAAACACCCGCCGCATCGCGAGCGCACCCGTTTAGTATGTGTGTGTGTGTGTGCACGCGTATGTGCTATATACATTTTAATTAATTGTAAACGTCAATTAATCTACCTATATATTAAAGCAACACAATTTCTCCACTTGTCATTCAATTAGACCCTCCACATAGGCTCTAAGTGTACAAGTTTCCATTTTTATAGTTTTTCCTTCATGAATGATAAAATAAAAAATATGTTGTTGGTGAGAATTGAACTCAATACCTTACTTTTAAAATGTTAATGGCTTAACAACTCAACTAAGATTAATTGATGTTAGTCTTCTCCTTTTCTTAATTGGTATAAATTCACAACCTTCCATTTTATTACTTTTAAAATACAAATACAAATTATTCTTACTAATCTATGTATTTTAGTAATTATTTATATCCTATGAATCCATAAGATATGCTAATATGTATATTATTAAATTAAAATTTTTTATTTTATTTTTTAACAACCCATGTATCACACGGGCTCTATCTTAGTCTAACTTCTAACTAATATATTAAAGCAATACATGTTTCACATGGCTTTCAAATAAATGAAAAATTGATGAGTTGGAAGCTTATGTGGACATGCTAGTTGAATGTCATGTGAAAATCTTGTATTGCTTTAATAGTATAGTAAGATAAGATAAGATAAGGTATCACATTGTTAATTTAATTAAAAGAACCCAACATACAAAAGACAAATAGAAAAAATTAACAATTTAAGAGATAATTATAAGTTATGCCACATATTTCTAACTTATATGATGTAAACTATGAAACGTAAATATGTAGATGTTGTAGCATAAGTTGTGTGTTATAAAACTATTTTTATTGAAATTATAAAACATTTAAGTATATGACATATAAAATGCTAAAAATATGAATATAACAATGAGATATAATTATAATTTTTATTAAACCGCGTGTTTAATAAAACAACAATATAATCCAAACCACGTGAATTAAACCACCATTTCAATCAAAACATCCATACATCCAATTCAAACGTTCATAAATAATTTCCCAAAATCCAAAAAAAAATAATAATAAAATAACAAGGTCTCAAAATTAAATAAAATAACAATGAAAACAATTAATTATCTTTATCACTCAATAAATGATGATTATACAAATTTATTTTGAAACTTTCTTCAACTTAGGAGTTAATCTTTAAAATTAATGTTTAGATTAACATGTGAAAATTATATAAATGGAAAATTGATGAGTTGGAAGGCTATGTGGACATGATAGTTGAATACCATATGGAGACCTTGTATTGCTTTAATAGTATAGTAAGATTTTAGTTTTTTTAATAAATAACAAAAATACTTTCATAATTAGTGGACCAAACTAATATTGTTAAATCCAGAGACCATATTTAAATCAAACAATATCATCAAGACACTAATTAAATCCTAAAAAAATAGAGATCTAAGTTGTATAATTTATGCCCTTAGAGCATTACCAATACTAGAACTTCATAAACCGACATATCAATTCCACATTAGATTACAAACTTTTCTAAATAAACTCTTACTTTCTTCAACAACAACAAATCTTCAGAAACTCATTTAATATTATTAAAATTGTGTGTGTTTGTGTGTGTGTGTGTGTGTAGATAGATACTAGTATCTGTCCGTACCCGATTTTGGGGAATTGTATGCGGGCTGTCAGTTTCAAACTCAAAGTGATTATGATGTTTTAAATGGATTTTTATTCAAAGGGCAACAACTATGTGTTCCTCACCATAGCATCAGGTTGGTAACAATACAGAAAACTAGGTTGAGTTTTTTTAAGAACTTCAAAAAAGTTAAGAACTTTTAAACACTCTTAACAACAAACATTTTTTTATATATATTAACATCATTTGAGAGTAACTTTATCATAATTTATATATAAACTTTTTGTTACATATATAAATCACAAATTTACACATGTAAAATTTATGTAATAAGAAATTTACATATGTGTAAAAAAATATTTAGATATATGTAAAAACTAATTTGAATGAATATAACCGTAAACATAGATATAAAAACTGATAAAATTACACTCAAATAATATTAATATATGGAGCTTTGTTAAAAAATTTTGGTTGTTAAAAGTTCTTAAATAATTTGAAAATTTTGTAATGAAACTCATCACACACACACACACACACACACACACACACATATATATATATATATATGTGTGTGTGTGTGTGTGAATGTAACTATGTGAGTTGGTCTGCCCAAGTGCAGTCCTTCCCAAGTCCTCCCCCATAAACATTCTCCCACAGACTTTGCTTCACTAAGCGGTGGCCTTCCTCCCTCCCGTTTGTCCGGTGCCAAACCACCCCTCTTGCATTGTGGATGCTCTTAGGGTATGTTTGGTATGTGGTGGTAATGAAATGGATGAGACAACGAAATAGTCAAATGAATGGAATGGATCATATCACTTCATTGTCTTGTTTTGGTTACCATGTGAGAATGAAATAAATCATTACTTTATGTTGTTTGGTAGGTACAGGGTGGTCGTGGCTGTGGCAGTAGTGGGGGTGGTGATAGGCGTAATGGGATGATGGTGGTTGGCGGAGGTAGATGGATTCATAGGTGGCGGTGGTGGGCGGCGAGCGACAGTGTGGTGGCGGCGGTTGGAGGGGGTATTGGTGGTGGTGGGTGGTGGCAGTGTGCGGCGGCGATGGTGTGCGACGACGGTGGTGATAGTGGCGGTGGCGACGATAACCGGTGGTATGGTGGAAGTGATGGAATGTGAAAGACGAAATAAAATGAAAAGAAAACAAGAGGGTGGATGAATAAATCTGAGATATTTTATAGGGAAGGAAATGAACTAGCTAAAAGATCAACGATTCAATTTCATTTACCAATCAAACACTATTTTTTTCATTATTTTATAATAGTTTATTATATTCTATTCCACTGTATTAAACATCACCTTAATTTTGATTACTATTTTCAATGTTTATGCTCCCAATGATCCGGTGGAGTTGGAAATTTTGATTACTATTGTCAATGTTAATGCTCCCAATTATCCGGTGGAGAGAAAATTATATGGGACGAATTGTTGGTGGATAGAAGATCAATTGTTGGATTATGTGTTTTGGTTGGAGACTTTAACGAGGTCCGGGAACCGGGGAAAAGATTAAACTCAAAGTTTGTAGCGTTAAATGCCGATGCGTTCAATCGATTTATCATGGAAACCGAACTTGAGGAATTTCATATGGGTGGGGGCTTATTTACGTATGTGTCCGAAAAAGGCGACAAATTCAGTAAAACAGACAGGTTCTTGGTGTGTAAGGAATTTATGATCTCTTGGCCGCTTGTTTCCTTGACTTTATTAGCAAAAGTTTGCTCAGATCACAGACCACTTTTACTCTCTTCGGTGGTGAGTGATTTCGGTCATATCCCGTTTTTCTTTTACAAATCATGGCTTGACATTGACGGTTTTGAGGAGTTCGTGCAGGCACAATCTTCACGGTTTATATTTTTTGGTCATGCAAATTTGGCATTGACTACCAAGCTTAGGTGGTTAAAAAACCGTATTAAAAAATGGTTAAAGCGGGTTAGCGATAGGCAAGAAGAGGAATATGAGAAGAACAAAGAGGCGATTCGGTTGATTCAAGATACTGGGGAGAGTAGAGTAGACAATTGACCAAGGCCGAATTGGACAAAAGTGCAGATTATATTAGAGTAGTGAAAGAATTCGAAAAGGCGAAATATCAGGGCCTAAAACAAAAGGCGAGGGTCCGGTGGGCTTTGGAAGGGGGTGAGAATTCCAAATACTTTCATGGGATTCTGGATGCTAATCTTAGTAATAATCGCTTTGATATAACGTTTAATATACTTCATCCCCTGTATATTTTATTTAATATTTTATTAGTTTTTGTCGGTTTCTCGTAAGATTTGTATACTACTAACACGGTTGTATGTTTTAGGTTTCGGTTTTAATTCCGGTGAAAAGAGGGCAAAAAATGAGCAAAAACAAGCCGAACCGGAGAACCGACGTGTCAGGAAACGAACCAGACCGAACCAGGAATGAACCGGACAGCAAAGTGGACCAGCCCCCCTCCCCCCCTTTTGGCTGGTGCGCCGCGCGACAGGGGAGTAGGAGCCCGCCGCGCGGCGCGGCGGGTGTGATGGCGGTGCCAGATTCCAGAAACTTCGTTGTTTAACCGTCTTAACCTATTTTTGGACCCCTGTTGCCTATATAAAGACCCCTAAACTCACCATTAAGCATACCTTGAAGTCCAGACGAATTTGGTGAGTTCTGAGGCAACCGAGAGCAGTTTTCGGCAGCTTTGGAGTCGGAGAATTAGCTGGTGTTGCCCATATTGGTTGAAGGAGAAGAACATGGGTGCTATCTATTATTTCTTTCGTTTTCATTATTTTATCGCCATGAATTCTTATATGTTTGTTTCGTTTAAACCTAAGATGCTAGGCTAATTGCATGAACTGCCTAGGCTTATGATGAATTTATCTTGATGTTTTGATTTGATTTGGGAATCATTTATCGTTATGGTTTTTATGATTTAGTAAAAGATTGTCTATAATTAATTGATGCGTATGGATGCTTAGGATTGTTTGATGAGCTTTATTCCATAGTTTTCCTTGATTATTGTTTGTCATATGATAGGATTACTATTAGGTCAATTACTTTGTGTTCTTGATTATTTTGTGATTTGATTTCACGATAAGATCATAGGAATAATATTGTTAAATAAACCTAAGTGTGCTGCTAACCTAAAATCTGTAAAGTGCTAGGTTATTGATAAGTCTTTACTATTTAATCTTGCTAGATTTAGTTCTTCGTAAGGAGTCCGTCTAGGATTGATTATTTATTATTTCTTATCAAATCAATTAAGTATAGTAAATTGCCTTTGATTTCCGCGCTGTAAGGTAGGATTTCGTATAAAGGAAATAAATCATAAACAATTGGGTGACTGTAAGCGAACTTGATTTTTAATACTGGTGTGTATTAAAACTTGTTAGAAATCCATAGGTTTTCTCTTGAGAATGGTCAGGGGTCCTATTTGGGTTTTCTTTTAAAGTGTCTATTTTCCGATCCCAGTCCATAACTGAATATTTTACCGAGTCAAGTCATTACTGAAATTTAAGGGAGTCTAACCTAGGTAGTCTTCTCATCATCATCTTATTTTCACAACAAACTTTGCTCTTGTTTAATTTACTTGTTTTCTTAATTAGTTTTAATTATAGTATTAAATTAGTATTTTAATTAAAAATCCCCCAAACAAATATAATTAATAAGTCGTGTTTTGTAGTCGAGTCTAATTAGCTAATAAACGTAATTTAAAGAGTCTCGTGGGTTCGATATCCGGACTTACTTAGCTTTATTAGATTCGATCGGTTCACTTGCGGGTTAGTAGTTTAGTCGAGTTTTAGAGAGTCTAGATTATTACTTAGTGTTTATTTTTAGTTAATTTAGTTAATAATTATTAAACTAGTTCAAGCACTTCACGCTTACATGGGATTTTGGTGGATGGGAGCTGGATTTCAAATCCAGTTATTATGAAAGATTTGGTGTTCTAATTCTTTTCTAAAAAGTTCAAGGAACCAATGGAAGAAAGGCTGATATTGGATACTAATAATCTAAAGAGTTTGAGCAATTATGAAGCGAACGGGCTTATCTCTCTTTTCTCTTTGTCGGAAATTAAGGACGCTATTTGGAAGTTGCGAGAGATCATTCTCCGGGTCCGAATGGGTTTAACTTCAGATTTAACTTCAAGATGATTTTTTGAAGATCTTTTCTAAGTTTTTTAATGCTGATTCTTTTACCTTTGGGTGCATGTCCTCTTTTATTGCTCCAATTCCCAAAAGTAAGGACTCAGTTTCGTTGGGGGACTTCCGGCTGATTAGTTTGATTGGGTGTATTAACAAGGTTATATCCAAAGTGTTGGTTAGAAGAATTGGATGATAATTGGGGGTTTAATTTTGGAGGAGCAATCCGGCTTTTCTCGCTAATCGGAGAATTTTGGATGGCCTTCTCATTATGAACGAGATGTTTGCATGGTTAAAAATGTCAAAAAGAGAGGAGTGTTCTTTAAAGTAGATCTGGAAAAGGCGAACGACTCGTTAAATTGGGGTTATTTGTATTCGATTATGGAAAAAATGAGGTTCCATTTAAGATGGCAAAAATGGGTAGTGGCCATCTTGATGGCGAGTTAGGCTTTGGTTTTGGTAAATGGGTCTCCTACCTTGGAATTCCAGTGCTTTTGGGGGCTAAGAGAAGGTGATTAGTTATCTCTTTTCTTATTCATTATTGCTATGGAAGGTCTTTCGGGCGTGATGAAGCGTGCGGTAGATAAAGGGGCATACTCCGGATTAAAATGTGGAATGGAAGGCCCGATGCTATCACATTTCTTATACGCAAATTACGTGATTTTTATTGGTGAATGGAGTGACCGGAAGGCGTGGAATTTATGCCGGATTATTCGGTGTTTTTATTTGGTTTCAAGGTTAAAAATAAACTTATCTAAGTGTCGACTAATTGGAATAAAGGTGGAGCATTTAGAAGTGGAAATATGACTACTCTTCTTCACTGTAAGGTTGGATCAATTCCATTTCTACACCCGGGGCTCCAAATAGGTGCATACATGAACTTGATCGACTCATGGGATCCGGTCATCAAACTATTTAGGAAATGTGACATTCGTCATTTTTCAAACCCGAAGCCCGGCCTATTTTAAATTTTTGGATTCACTTTTATTAATAAAATCTCGCTTTTATTAAGTATTTATTTGTTTAATATTTATTCATGTTCACATTCCAATCGCACAGTTTAAACCTCGTGAAATCAAGTTTTATGCTCGAAATATGCTTAACCTTAAGTCCAGGGACTAAAATGCAAATTTTCCAAAGAATCTTCCCAGAAGCTGGCTGCGTCATGCGATGAGCATATCCAAGCTCGTTGCGTGATGCGGGCATGGTCTCTTGTTGACTCCCCATTGATTGCCTCGTCACGTAACGCGACGAGGACTGCCTAGCTCGTCGCGCGAAGCGACGAGCAAGCTGTGCAATTTTTCCTTGTGGGTCAAACTCCATGAACTCCTCCTCTTCTATTTTCAGCCTTTTGACTTGTTTTTGAAAGCCTTGGATGAACCTATACTTGTATCTAGGTGATAATTAGCATCCCTTTGCATTATTTGGGTCAAAACTCTTTAATATTGCTTAAGACTAGTATTATGACTAGCTCATGCATTTACACACTCCAACCTTATTATAAACTAAATTCCCTCTATATAAACTCCTTTAAGCTTCTACAAATTGTTTACCACAACATTATACTCTCAATTGTGTTCTTGCTTCTCAATTTGTGCTAAAGTTCAACTTTGACCAAGAAAGTCAACCTGATCAAGCTCATATTTCTCTCTTCTTATTCCATCTCGGGTAAAGTTATTATTTTCAGTACAACATACCAAGTAATCATCATTAGGTTGTCACCTTAAACCTTGACAACCATGGCTATGTTTATCTCCGCTTGTCAGCTCGTCTAATGTCAGTTATAAAAGTTTTATCTTAAAAAAAAAACTAACTTTTGCAAAACTAATAAACAAAACTAAACTTTTCCAACATGACACTTCATCTTATCATTTCAACTATGTTAGATTAAACCCGACTTAAAACCGGGTTCATGTCCGACAAAAAACGAGCCACTCGTTTAACTTATTTTCTTAAATAATTTTCGGTTCATAAACAAACCGAACTCATTAAAAATTAACTAATAATACTATAACCTATATTTCTCCTAAAACTAAAATAAATTAATAAAAATCAAGTAACTAATTTCTTTTCGTTTAACTTATAAAAAATAAAATAAAATTATTTTTAACTTTTTGTTTAAGAACTTATAAACCAAACATGACGACCAACTTTTCTTATTATTCCTCAACCTCATTTTGATCCTAGTTTTTTCTTATCTGTCACACCCCAACTAAGGCGGAAACATTTCGGGTTTTCCGTATTAGTATTTGTATTCTTTTATCAGGTTGGAACATTATTCGGTTCCTTCTATTAATAAAATTATGCATTTATTAGTGAAATAACTATTTTTGTCTTGGTTTATAATTCCTTAACTTTCACTTGTGTCAAATAGCCCTTACACACTCTCTAAAATCGATTAAAATGGCTTAAAAATGCGTTTTTGGAACTTCAGGAACTAAAACTGTCAAAATTGGAAAGCTGGTGGAAACCCTCCCTTCGTGCGGCGTGAAGGAGGGAGTCCAAATGCTTCGTGCGGGCGCGAAGGTCTGTTAGACCAGCCAAATCAGTTCGTGATCTTCGTTTAATGCTCAATCTTTCCTTAATCAACCCTAAATCACGAAAATTGAGCAACAAGTTATTGTATTCAGTATGTAATAGTGTCTAGGTTCATATTCAATAATCTGGCAATATATCAATGATTATATGACTCGATTTCATCTTTAATGGTGTGATTCGTTTA